>NC_042615.1:303898596-304198596 GCF_901001135.1 Rhinatrema bivittatum
TTTCATGTGATTGACCGAAGAGCTTTCACGAGCAGAACAGTCACAATAGTGCATGCTTCTTCATCAGTGCTGTTAAAGTCTTGATTTATATATATATATATATACTTACATAAAGCATTGATCTTCAGTGTAAGGTGAGGATGTTACACCCTCTTGACAAGTGCAGTAGAAGTAGATATGAGTAAATATGGCAAAACTTCACTTATTTCGACGTCAGGTTATTTGCATAGCTCTAGGGAGGGACACCCCAAGCGATTTTAAAATATTAAGGAAAATTCAACTTTATGTTTCCTCTGAAGCCATTTTGAACAGCATAGCTGTCAGTGCCAAGAGAAATAGGTATTTTAAAACCCCTTATGTATGCTGAAAAGAAAGTTCATCTGATTTTGTAAATATGGCAGAACAAATAAACCACTGTAGACAGCGCAGGTGCATGCCCCTGGTTATCAGTCACTGTCAATCAGTGTGAATGAGTGCTACAATCATTGTGACAATGCAGTCAGCTCTCTGTAGCTGACGATCAAAACATCTTGCATCCATTTACTAAGTGAGGGAGATCCTTTCTTTCTACAACACACACACTTTACCTGACAAACTCTTAGGAGAGGGGAGTAGGGATTTATGTCAGTTTGGGTAATCAAAGATGGACTATTCTCAGTGAACACCACAAGGGACAAATAAATAACTACAACCAGCTTCACAATTTAAATGGTATTCTAAGTTAGACCTGCCACATGCACTTTGCATATTTAAGTTCAGTCTAGAACAGTAAGATTGTTTTCTCTCAATTCCCTACCACAACTGCTGCTTCCTTTTTGTTATAGTGGCTCCTCTTTTCCTCTTAAGGACCCTTCATAATAATCATTTCTAAGAACGCTTCTGAAATCCATTTTGAGGACAATTTTCAAAGCTTTGAGTTAATTGGATGTCAGAAAATTGCCACTCAATGAGACCAAAAGTCCACACATACTTAGCCACTTTGAGGCCAGTTTACTAATCTGGGGATTTTCCCGTGGACCAGTGCCCTGGTCTGCAAATGTTTGCTATAGATGTAAATGAATTCCATAGCAAACCTCTGGAGTGAATTTTAGAAGCATTGTGTGTGCCAAAACTGGGAGATATGCGGAGTATGTCCGGCTGGCATGCACCACTTGTATTTTAAAGGCAGCGGAGTATGGTAGATTTTTTAAAAAACTATGCTCGCGCATCATGTGCGCATGCTAACCAGCGCGCACACATGGACGCGCAATTTATAACATGCGTGCGTGGTGGTGCACGCATGTTATAAAATTGGCAGCGGCGCACGCAAAGGGGGGGGTGTCGATATTGTCCACACATTCGCGCAGTGACACATTGGGGCCTTCCCCAGTTCCCTCCCAGTCCGCTCCAATTAGAAGTGACTGGAAGGGAACTTTTCCTACCCCCTACCCTAACCTCCCTTCCCTTCCCCTCTCCTCCCCACCCTCTAAAAAACATTTTTATTTTTTTACCTTTTATTTTTTCAAGTTACTTCAGGGCCCGACTGAAGCAACTTGTGTGCGCTGGCAGCTAGCCGGTGCACGAGACTCTGGGACAGCAAACAATGGCGCTCTCCCGGCCCACTTCCCACCCCCTCCCTGCCCAAAACACGCCCTCTGGCCCTTCCAAGAGCCCCGGCACTGAGCGCATCTTGGCCTTTATGGGCATGGCCGGGCCTCTTGGAAGATTTGCCGGCGCACGTAAGGCTCAGCCACGTGCGTAAAGGCCGGGATTTAAGCGCGCCGGGCATTTTAAATCTGTCCTTATGGGCAAAACTCCCAGTACGCGCACAAATAAGACATTGCAAAAAAGGGGTAGGGCGTGGAGCCAGCGCTGGGTAGGGCATGGGCGTTCCGGGACTTTAACATGAAAAGTGTGCTGTGCTGTGTAACTTTACTACTGCTATGGATGGCATGTAAGTAATAAAATAATAATTCTAGGCTAGTCAACAGGGTCTTAAGAGTTGATGCTAACAGGGTAAAAGGGGGGGCTATTTAATTAGGGAGGATAGGAAGTCCTATCCCTTACCTGGGCGAATTGGGAACGAACTGCAGAAACTGTAATTGTCTCGGTGCGCATGTCTACTAAAATCCCCCCCACTTATGTGGTAGAGATGACATTTGCACACACATGCACGCATCCATATAAAATTGTGCGCACATGTATGCGCGTACAAGCTATTTTATACCATGCGCACATATGCACTCATATATTATAATATGTTCGCGTCCTTTGGCACGAGCCGGCAGACACACATTCCTGTGCGCCTGTGCACCGGTATCAAAGTTACCAACTTTATGAGAAACTTAGCTGCAGGGAAGGTGACAAGATAGATAGCTGCAATTCATGAAGTCTGAGTTATTTTTTCAATGAAAACCAGCCCACAGAGCCTTTATCATGGGCCAGTTTTCTCTGAATTCATAATTAATGGCCTGTTTGTCATGATCTTGCATTGCAGCTGCTCATTAATTTCAAATTATAAATACAGTTTTGCAGAGTGCTTATGAAATTTTACTACTGCAAAGTGGGAAATTTGAACACAGGGCTTCATATGCAAAAACCTTGTGAAACTCAGGAATCTTGAGATTTCTGTGCAGTTTTGTACGCAAAGCCCTATTTGCAAATTTTTTTGCATTTTAGTACATTGCATCATTGAGAGCAGTCATTCCTAGTAGGTGTTTAGATTGCGTGAGAAAAATACTGTATACACATAGATTGCATTTTAGAATCTATGGGGCAGATTTTCAAAAGGCCCGGAGAAGAGCGCAAAGCCGTCCCGGGGCTTGCAAAAAGGGGCGGGGAGGGGGCGGGGCGAGGTGGTCCGGGGGGGGGGGGCGGGACCAGAGCCTCCCGGCACAGCAGAAAATACGCCGGGGATCGTGCACCGGCAGTCAGCCATCACGTGCAACTTACTTCAGCCCCAGTGCTGAAGTAAGTTTAGAAATAAAAGAAAATTTGGCAATAAGGTAGGGGGGAAAGGGCGAGGGAGGTAGGGGAAGGGAAGGGAAGGTGGGGTGGGGTGGGAGGGAAGGGATGTTCCCTCCTAGGCCGCGCCGATTTCGGAGCGGTCTGGGAGGGAACGGGGAAAGGCTGCGCGGCTTGGTGGGGGCTTGGCGCACGCAAGGTGCACAACTGTGCACCTTGCTTGCGCGCGCCGACCCCTGATTTTATAACATGCGCGCGCCAACCGGCAAAAGGAGGCGAAATAAATTAAATAAAGATCGGGCAAGGCAAAAGGCTCCTCTAACAGGAGGAGCTCCCAGAGCCAAGCAGCACAGCCACTGCAGTCGTTGGTGGAATTTTAACTGCCTTCGGCTTCTGGCCCCAACTGATGTCCGTCGCTGTGATGACCTCAGCAGTGGGCCAAGGGGTGTCGCTGCGACAGTTGAGGCCCCTTTCTTGAAAAAACCATTCCAACTCTGTGGTGCATTCTTTTGTCTTGTGGCCAAACACCGCAGTACAAAAGAACACGGCTAGCAGCTGTTTAGGTGTGAAGGCAGCCCCAACCTAAAGGGACTGCCATTGTCTGTTTTAATCTGGCTGATTAAAAAGTTGCCCGACACTTCAAAGTAAAAAAAAAAAAAGATTACCCTTCACGAGCGGCATCAGCACCCAAAAGGTTTAAAAAAATGCATTGGGATTCAGTGTGACTCCCCCACCCTCCCCCAAAAGATTTTAAAAACATGCATTGGGGTTCAGGATGATCCCCAACCCCAATACTAAAATAAACTCATTGTATAGTCCCTCCCCATGCACCCTCCCTTCCCCCATAAAGGTATTAAGAAAATTCAATGGGGTTCAGTGGGTCCTTCCTCCCCACCCCAAAACCCTCATGTACCCCAAAACTTTTAAAATGAAAGACGGTCCCACGATGGGAAGGTGGCACCCCCTAGCACTCAGCCCGGTCAATGTCATTTTTCAAAGTGATGCCAACCTGACCTTGCCCTGTCATGTGATAGGGGCAAGATCCGGGGAACAGATGTAAGCCACGTGGAGGGTGTCCGGGAGGCACTATACCCTAAAGAGTTAACTTTACTATCAATGACCTTCTTTGCATGCATTTGCATTATTCATACATGCTAATTGTTTGCAAAGCAAGTCATTGTAATAGGAGAGGGAACCTGGGTAGGGCCATGTAAATTATCACATATATCACACAATACAGCCGCGATATTGCTCTATCGCATGATATACACTGTTTAATGGATATTAGAGGACTACCACAGCTTATCATTCAATCATATTCTATATATACAGAAATTGTCCTCAGTTATTAGGAAAGAATGCAAATAGTTATTAGAATATCTAAAGTGAGAGAGGTAATGGTGGTGGGGCCGCTTGGTAATAGTGATCATAATATGATCAAATTTGATTTAATGACTGGAAAAGGAACAGTGTGCAAATCCAAGGCTCTCGTGCTAAACTTTCAAAAGGGAAACTTTGATAAAATGAGAAAAATTGTTAGAAAAAAACTGAAAGGAGAGGCTACAAAAGTAAAAAATGTCCAAGAGGCGTGGTCATTGTTAAAAAATACCATTCTAGAAGCACAGTCCAGATGTATTCCACACATTAAGAAAGGTGGCAAGAAGGCAAAACGATTACCGGCATGGTTAAAAGGGGAGGTGAAAGAAGCTATTTTAGCCAAAAGATCTTCATTCAAAAATTGGAAGAAGGATCCAACAGAAGAAAATAGGATAAAGCATAAACTAGGGGTGTGCATTCGGATTGACCGCATTAGTAAAACGCAACTCATATTTTTTTTTTACTTAAAAAATTGATTCGACATAAACGATCGGATTTCCCACATATCGAACATAGATATGTTCGATATGTGGGAAATCGCGATTGTTGAGCCAAAATAAAAATATAAACCCCCTCACCCTCCTTAATTCCCCCCCCCCCGACTTACCACAACTCCCTGGTGATGGAGCGAGGAGTGAGGACGCCATTTCTGCAATCCTTGGCGAGAAGCATGTGACGTCGGCGGCACGTCGAGTGACGCCGGCGTCACGTGATTCCCGGCTCGTTCGCGCCGGACGGCTCGTTCGGCCCAAAAAGAACTTTTGGCCAGCTTGGGGGGGCCTCCTGACCCCCCCAAGCTGGCCAAAAGTTCTTTTGGGCCGAACGAGCCGTCCGGCGCGAACTTGCCGGGAATCACGTGACGTCGCGTCTGAGTGACGCGGCGCCACGTGATTCCCGGCTCGTTCGCGCCGGACGGCTTCGTTCGGCCCAAAAAGAACTTTTGGCCAGCTTGGGGGGTCAGGAGGCCCCCCCAAGCTGGCCAAAAGTTCTTTTTGGGCCGAACGAGCCGTCCGGCGCGAACGAGCCGGGAATCACGTGACGCCGTGTCACTCGACGTGCCACCGACGTCACATGCTTCTCGCCAAGGATTGCAGAAATGACGTCCTCACTCCTCGCTCGATCACCAGGGAGTTGTGGTAAGTCTGGGGGGGGGATTAAGGAGGGTGAGGGGGTTTAATTTTTTTTTTGCACATATGTACATATACCCAACTCATTGGATTTTTTTTATGTCCATATTGGCCGCAAGTGGGACCCCCTTTCGGACATAAAAAATATGAACATAAAATTTTGCTCTGCACATCCCTAGCATAAACATTGGCAAGTTAAATGTAAGACATTGATAAGACAGGCTAAGAGAGAATTTGAAAAGAAGTTGGCTGTAGAGGCAAAAAACTCACAGTAAAATCTTTTTTAAATATATCCGAAGCAGAAAGCCTGTGAGGGAGTCAGTTGGACCGTTAGATGATCGAGGGGTTAAAGGGGCACTTAGAGAAGATAAGGCCATCGCGGAAAGATTAAATGATTTCTTTGCTTTGGTGTTTACTGAAGAGGATGTTGGGGAGGTACCCGTAATGGAGTAGGTTTTCATGGGTAATGATTCAGATGGACTGAATCAAATCACGGTGAACCTAGAAGATGTGGTAGGCCTGATTGACAAACTGAAGAGTAGTAAATCACCTGGACTGGATGGTATACACCCCAGAGTTCTGAAGGAACTAAAAAATGAAATTTCAGACCTATTAGTAAAAATTTGTAACTTATCATTAAAATCATCCATTGTACCTGAAGACTGGAGGATAGCAAATGTAACCCCAATATTTAAAAAGGGGCTCCAGGGGCGATCCGGGAAACTACAGACCGGTTAGTCTGACTTCAGTGCCAGGAAAAATAGTGGAAAGTGTTCTAAACATCAAAATCACAGAACATATAGAAAGACATGGTTTAATGGAACAAAGTCAGCATGGCTTTACCCAGGGCACGTCTTGCCTCACAAATCTGCTTCACTTTTTTGAAGGAGTTAATAAACATGTGGATAAAGGTGAACCGGTAGATATAGTATACTTGGATTTTCAGAAGGCATTTGACAAAGTTCCTCATGAGAGGCTTCTAGGAAAAGTAAAAAGTCATGGGATAGGTGGCGATGTCCTTTCGTGGATTGCAAACTGGCTAAAAGACAGGAAACAGAGAGTAGGATTAAATGGGCAATTTTCTCAGTGGAAGGGAGTGGACAGTGGAGTGCCTCAGGGATCTGTATTGGGACCCTTACTATTCAATATATTTATAAATGATCTGGAAAGAAATACGACAAGTGAGATAATCAAATTTGCAGATGACACAAAATTGTTCAGAGTAGTTAAATCACAAGCAGATTGTGATAAATTGCAGGAAGACCTTGTGAGACTGGAAAATTGGGCATCCAAAATGGCAGATGAAATTTAATGTGGATAAGTGCAAGGTGATGCATATAGGGAAAAATAACCCATGCTATAATTACACGATGTTGGGTTCCATATTAGGTGCTACAACCCAAGAAAGAGATCTAGGTGTCATAGTGGATAACACATTGAAATCGTCGGTTCAGTGTGCTGCGGCAGTCAAAAAAGCAAACAGAATGTTGGGAATTATTAGAAAAGGAATGATGAATAAAACGGAAAATGTCATAATGCCTCTGTATCGCTCCATGGTGAGACCGCACCTTGAATACTGTGTACAATTCTGGTCGCCGCATCTCAAAAAAGATATAATTGCGATGGAGAAGGTACAGAGAAGGGCTACCAAAATGATAAGGGGAATGGAACAACTCCCCTATGAGGAAAGACTAAAGAGGTTAGGACTTTTCAGCTTGGAGAAGAGACGACTGAGGGGGGATATGATAGAGGTGTTTAAAATCATGAGAGGTCTAGAACGGGTAGATGTGAATCGGTTATTTACTCTTTCGGATAGTAGAAAGACTAGGGGGCACTCCATGAAGTTAGCATGGGGCACATTTAAAACTAATCGGAGAAAGTTCTTTTTACTCAACGCACAATTAAACTCTGGAATTTGTTGCCAGAGAATGTGGTTCGTGCAGTTAGTATAGCTGTGTTTAAAAAGGATTGGATAAGTTCTTGGAGGAGAAGTCCATTACCTGCTATTAAGTTCACTTGGAGAATAGCCACTGCCATTAGCAATGGTAACATGGAATAGACTTAGTTTTTGGGTACTTGCCAGGTTCTTATGGCCTGGATTGGCCACTGTTGGAAACAGGATGCTGGGCTTGATGGACCCTTGGTCTGACCCAGTATGGCATTTTCTTATGTTCTTATAGGATTCATACTCCTATCTCTGAAAATGTTCCACGCTTCCCAGTGAAAGCATATTTAAAAGAAAAATTCTACTTTGGCCAAAGACAATTTCCATGGCTGAGAAAGTGGAAGGTGCAGTTCTATCATTGGGAAGGATGAGATGATTGCCCCACTGGAAAAAATTGGGGGCAGCAGAAAGTGTCCCCTCCTCCAAATACTCCTGCAGTGACTGGCTTATTTCCCCACCAGGCAAGAGTCTTGCACAGTGACACATGCTTATGAGGTGCTAGCGGGCTTCTCAGCCCCTACCGGCAGGAAGAGAGTGCCATGCCAACGCTACATGGCCCCCATCAGGGATGATAGCTGCTGGTGGAGAGGCCATGCCCTGCCAGCGAGAGAAGACCTGGTGGCCTTGCTGAAGAAGACAGTTGCTGGCAGGTGGATCAGACCTCGCCAAAGAAAGAAAATTCAGTGGCCCCGTGAAGTGAGGAAGGGAAGGGTGGGGATGAGAGAGGGAGGAAAGAGAGAGAAGGAAAGGAAGGAAGAAAGAGGTGCTTGAGAAGGAAAGAAGTCAAAAGGAATGAATTAAAGGGGTGAGTGAATGGAGGAGAAGGGGGAGACGAAATAGTACAGAGTGGAGTGAGAGAAGGGAGGGAAATGAAGGGAAAAAGGTGAATGAGAGGGAAGAGATGGAATGAGAGATAAGTAAAGGAAAAGGATGGAAAGGTGAGGAGTGCGAGTGAAAGGGAAGAGAATGGAGTGGAGAGTGAGTGAAAAGGAAATGAATGAGTTGGGAGAAAGGTGAATAAGAGGGAAGAGAAGGAATATGAGGAGTGAGAAGGGAGGGAACAGAAGGAAGACCCATGTGCTGGCAGGATTCCCACCCCCCCCTTACTCCCTGCCACAAGGATAACCTAGAGCAGTTGTGTCCTAATTTGCCAGTAGGAGGAAAAGAGGATGCGGGGTGGAGGAGATTGAGTGTGTAAGAGAGGAAGATAGGAGGAGGGAGATTGATAGGGTGTGAGTGAGGGGAAGAGGGGAAAAGGAAGGGGACTGTGTGAGAAGGAAGGGAAGATGGAGTCAGGTCCGGCGTTACCGAGTGTGCAAATAGTGCAATTGCATGTGGGCAGACTTGGGAAGAGGCGAGGGATGACAGCAGCAGCAGAAGAAAAGGAGAGGCCCGGTGGGCCATGACAGTTGCAGAAACACAGGGGGGAGAGAGAGGGCCTGGCTATCAAAGAAACAAAGGTGAGAGATGTCTTGATGGGGCCACCAGCAGAGCTCATTCAGCTGGTAGCAGAAGGAAGGAAGGCAGAGAGAGAGGCCCTGGAATGAGTGAGAATGTGTATGTGAGTGAATCAGCATGTGTGTGTGTATATGTGTAAGAGAGAGAGGAAGGGAGAGTGTGTAAGAGACAGCATGTATCTGAGTAAGAGAGGAAGGGTACATGTGAGAGAATCAGTATGTGTATGGGTAAAAGAGAAAAGGAAAGAATGTGTGAGAAACTGTGTGTGAGTAAGATGGAGGAAGCATGTGAGAGAGAAGAATGTGTGTGTGAGTAAAAGAGAGGTAGGGAATTTGCGAGAAAGAGCATGTGTGTAAGGAGGAGGAAGTATGTGAAAGGGAGCATGTGTGTGTGATTGAGACCCCATGTGGGTTAGACTGTGTATGTATATGAGAGAGAGCAAAAGTTTGTGCATTCTCCTCCCTCCCCCACAAATCCACAGCAATCTCAGAGTGATTGGAAAACAAAAAATCATGGGTATGGTGACTAGGGAAATTGTTTTATCCTTATTAGTTTTAATTTGGGCGTTATTTGTTATTTCTTGGATAATAAACATTTCTGTGCATATATTCAGCTTCAACACTACACACAATCTTTAACGTTATCTAATTTAGCGGATAATTTTAGGGTATTGATAGAATTTAAATATGAAGTATTTAAGAATTTAAAAATTAAAGTATGTTTGTTTTTAAAGCATAGAAGGTTTAAAGTAACTAACTAGAACTATAATATAAAAAAAGCAACTGTATTCTTTTAAGGATTGGAAAGCTCTTCTATTTATGAGTGAGGGCTGTAACAGCCAGGAGCATCTTTCACAGTGTTAATGCCCTGAAGAGAAATTCAGTTATGTCTGGGGTAGAGCCCTTTTACTGATATGCTCAACTACTGTAAATGTTACATTTAAAAAAAATAAAAGGGGTTTCAGAAAACAGTAGTGGTGCTGGAGATTCTTATGTCCTGTGAAATATTATAAGGGATATATATAAATATAAAATCTAGATAGCAGCCATAGGCCTAAAGTCAAATATGGACTACAGTAGAAGTGCATGAAGAGTATGATCATTACCTAGCACACATACCCAAAACCTGATTAAGCATCAGTTTGCTTTGTACTTTCAAAATTAGATTATAAAATGCATTGCCTGCCAGTGCATTTTATGCACAGGTTTTATTATTCAGTGGTCTTCTACAGCTGAGATGTTATGGCAGAAGTCTCTCCCCTTTATGCACCCCTTCGTGCAAACCTTTGTGTATATGTAAAAATTTATTTTTATGTTTCCTTTGTTAACTAAGCTGTTTCATTGTATTCGACTAAGGAATTTTTTCCTGCTTTTTCTGTTTCACTGTAAACCGGCATGATTTGCATTTAATGCAAGAATGTCGGTATATAAAAGTTAAAAATAAATAAATAAATAAATATTATTTTTTTTTCAAATTGAGAAGCAGGAAAAGGGTATTTCAGATTTATATAAATCCCTCTCTCCTTTACTTGTTAAAGATGATAACACGACTCTGTTGGCTAAATGGCAAATGGATCTACAGATTACCTTGGCAGATCCCCATATCAACAATTATTTTAAGCACATTCCATAATTGGTAAAGAACACAAATCTTCAGGAAGTCCAATATAAATTCTTCAAAAGGGCTTATACAGCTCCAGTTTGAGCATTTAAACCCAGCTTCATGGACTCTGATCTATGCCCTAAATTTTGCAATACCCAAGGCATCCTGGGGCACATTTTTTGAACATGTAATATCGTGCAGAACTTTTGGGAAAAGATTAGAAAATATCAGATGTATATTCTGGGTCAAATGGTGGGTTTTATTCCTTTTGGGGTCCTGTTTGATGCTTGCTGGGCCTTCAAAGTTGAGAGTAAGGGACATGTTCTTTTATCCAAAAAGCATGTCTTCTGGATAAAAGGGTTGTACTCTTAGCAAGGCATGACCCTAGCCCACCGGCATACTGGACTTGGAGAAATTAGTTTCACTCCCTCATGCAGCTGGAGAATTTAGACATGGTTCACTTCTTTAAGGGAAAACTGTATTTTATAGAGGTATGGGAATCATGTGTGCTATAACTTTCCCTCTAAAGCTCATAGAGCAGTACTACACTACCCATGACGTCGCTTGTTTATACTCCATAACTGGGATACTTCAGTATGATAAATTTTTGTTTATATTTGTATTAATTGACTCTCTCACCCTTTTTTGAATCTAACCCTTTATAATGATCATCTATCTATCTTGGGTTGCAAGGGATGGGCATTACTGTAAATGGTGTCAGAGAAAGTTGGATAACTTCTATGTAGCCTAGCATAAGGAGAGGTGAAAATTGTAAAATACTTGTTCTTGTTGCAGAAGTGGACCCTTGTACCGAGGTGAGGTTGATGCTACCCACAAGGAGGAGCCTTGCAGGTGGACCTGACTGAAGCAGAGGCCTAACAGGAACTTACCAATACCAGCCCTTGTTCTCCTTAGGTTGAGCCCGCAGGTGCCGGGGCCATCTGGACTTAGGTGCGAGCTTCTGTGAAGAGAAGAATCCATCACAGAAGAGGTTGAGGCCAGCTGGAAGAAAATGAAGTCAGTCCTAGCAGAGGTTGGGGCAAGCAGCAGACAGCAGAAACAAGAGCGGACCAAGGCCAAGGGCAGGCGGAGAACATCAAGATGAGAAGCAAGCAGTGGTCACAAGGCAGGCAGAAGAAAACGTGGTGGAGAAGCAGTCCAAGGTCAAGCCAGGAATCCAAACCAAGGTCAAGCTGAGAAGTCAATCCAAGGGGAAAGAGGAAATGGGGAACAGCAGGAAGAAACTGAGGATGGACAAGATACCACAAGACAGGAACACAGGAACTCTGAAGACTCAGGAAGGAACCAAGAACAGAAGACAAGGCACTGGAACAGAAGCAGGATCAGGAACCAGGAATAATGAGGAAATTAGCTACTCTTCTGAGTTCGACCTATTTCCGAGGCATCTGAGGCCAGTCTGAGTAGGCCTTAAATAGTGGAGAGCCCACATATCATCTGTGGGTGCCGCAGTGGTTTTCCCATTGTGGGCCCTTTAAACTGGGCTGAGCTGCGCATGCATGCGCCTAGAGACACCCCCACTTGGCTGAGCGGGGTCCCTAGCGCGGCATGTCAGGCCTATGCAGTGGCCCGCCGCATTTTCGTTCAGGGACCTGCCACAGCGTCGGTGGCCCCCTCCAAGTCAGGGCAGAAGGTAAGAGCAGCCAGTCACGGGACAGACCCATGACCAGCCAAATGCAACAGTTCTGACTGTTCTGGTTTGCGGTCTGATATACTTAAGTGACCTGGTATACTAGACATTTGTACCTGTTTTTCTTCAATAAAAACATTTAGTTATAATTTAATATCTTGGGAGGGGACATTGGTTGTGATGGCCTGCAACATTTTAAAATTCTTTTGAGGAGATGAGGGGTGCATATATTTTATGCACATAACAATTGTAGCAATATGCATAACCCAGAGATAAACACAGTAGCAGGTATTTTATAAAGTATACGCATAATACACTTATGAAAATGCTTAAGTGTGCATGTACTTGCAATTACCAGTTTGCCGACACCTCACCAGTTCACCCAGTTCTCCTAAACAGCCACTTATGCGCATACTTCCAAAACCTGTCCCAGACCTCCTCTAAAGTGCCTCTTTTCTCCGTGTTAACATTACTCATGGCACAGCAAGAACACACATACTTGATATTTCCAAAATAGCATATACGCGTGTACATGCATATATGGCAATTTTACGCTTAGAAATATTTTGAAAATTAACCCCTAAATGCCTATAGAATATTATGTCTCAGTGGGAGTTAGTATCTGGAAATACAAACAGAGATTGGAAATGGTTCCTTCTGCTCTGTACCACACAAGTCAGGCAAGAGGAAAGACTGGTTTTCACCTAAATGTGGATAAGACATTTTTTTCTTGCAAATATTGTGTAATGCTGCTCTCCCTTCATGCCTCAGTTGGTCTAGGCTTCTCCTGCAGACCGTACAATATATCTGAGCAATGAAGGATTAATAATTGCTTGGCAAGTCAAGCTTCCAAGTTTATTTCTGAACAGAATTACAAGATATTTGGGACTTTAATACAAGTTGAGAAGTTTTCTTTAATACACTTTCTGAAAGCATGATACTTTCATTGGGGAGACTGTTTGCCTACTGCCAGTTAAGGGCATAAGAAGAAAAGAAAAATAAATTAAATTAAATAAATAAATCATTAATTGAATACATCTGAGATCCAACAAACAGAGGATCTCCATTCAATCTGCAGTAAAATGACACAGTGTGTTATATATAGTTTGAAAAACTTTTAAAAAAATAAATCGGAGATAATTGTGCTAAATAATGTAAATATATGTGCAACCACAGCTAGAATTACATACAATGAAAGAGATGTAGTAGTGGATTTTGTGACCTTGGCACCAGATCTGTGCGTTCAAACAATATAACAATCAATGGTTTGGTAAATGGTAGCTTGGACCTAACAAAAGCTTATGGGCATAAATTGATAGGAAAATTCCCCAAATCAGCCTTTTCCTGTCTGTGATAACCAGGCTGCCCTCATGCATAAAATCTTCTGTCTTCTCTTTTTCCATTCACTGGTAGATCCAAGACCTCAAACTCACAACTTTGGGATTACTTAATCAGAGTGCTACATACTAGCCTTTTGTTCAAACATCACAACTTTTATTCTTGTGGGGTGCCAGCAGTTGATCAATAATAAAAATTACAAACAGGTGAATTGCAGCATTCCACAGCAGAGATAACTGCAGCAACAAAATAAACACCTTACTCTTTCCTTTCCCTTAGCAGTGCATCAATATCAATATCTCTTCTCCTAACAACCCATGTACATTAGTACTTCTTCAAACATAATCTCATCAGAACACACGGATTCACTGAATTATTCAAAAGAGGACATTTACAAAAGATCTTCCATATGTATTATTTATTTATATTTTATTTATTTTTAATTTTTATATACCGAAGTTCTTGTAAGAACTACAAATCACTCCGGTTTACATAAAACGATGAACTGCCCAATAGAGAAAGGGGCTTTACATGGAACCAAGGAACAGATGGAACAATATAACCGAATGTTAATTTAACATAGTAATAAATAAATATTATATATACAGTTTAACTATTTAATGTAGAAATAATGAAATATTAAAACTATAATATAAATACAATAAAAATATGATGAACTTCTGGACTCAGGGATTGTTGTACAGTTGCAAAGAGCTGATAGTAGGACTTGGTAAGGTGTCCATAATTTGGGGAAACCTCATATTTAGGAAGTCCCCCCGTCTAAGTAGCATTGAGAGTCTGGGAAGGCTTGTTGGAAAAGCCAGGTCTTCAGTCTTTTTTTGAACTCTTGATGACTGGGTTCTAGTCTTAGATCTGGGGGGAGCGCGTTCCCCCCAGATCAATGATGATTTTACTTGTGGGGCATGCAGTGTTCCTTTGTATGCGCTTCTAATTGGTCTGGAAGATGTATGCGGTTTAAGTTGAGAGCTTAACATGATAGGAGCCAGTTTGTATGTCGCTTTGTGGACGATTGTGAGTACCTTATAGAGTATCCTGTGTTTAATAGGAAGCCAATGTAGGTTGCGAAGGATTGGGGTGATATGATCTTTTTTGTTAGAGCTTGTGAGGATTCTAGCAGCGGAATTCTGTACCATCTGTAATGGTTTGATGGTGTTGATGGGTAGACCTAGCAGAAGGGAGTTGCAATAGTCGAGCTTAGATAATATGATGGATTGCAGTACTAGCCTGAAGTCGGAGAAGTAAAGGAGGGGTTTAAGTTTTTTGAGGACTTGCAGTTTGTAAAAGCAGTCCTTTGTGGTAGTGTTTACGAACTTTTTTAGGATTAGATGGTTGTCTAGCCAGGCTCCAAGGTCTCTGATGTCAGGTGAGAACATGCTATTTGAGTTAGGTGGAGAGAGGCTAGATGAGATTGTAAGGGGATCCTGGGAGACAATGAGCATTTCGGTTTATTGGCATTCAATACTAAGTTGAGGCTTGAGAGTAAATCTTTAATAGGCTGTAGGCATTCGTTCCAGTATGTGATGGTTTTTTGAAGGGATTCTGTAATCGGGAGAAGGATTTGTATGTCGTCTGCATAGAGGTAATGGGTAAGCTTGAGGTTTGAGAGTAGGTGGCAGAGAGGGAGGAGGTAGATATTGAAGAGGATGGGTGAAAGTGAGGATCCTTGCGGGACTCCTTGATCTGTAAGGACTGGATGCGATTCTTTGTTGTTTATCCTGACTTTGTAGAATCTGTTGCTTAAGAAGGACTGAAACCATCTGAGAGCTGTGCCTTTGATCCCTATATTGGCTAGTTGGTCTATAAGTATAGTGTGTTTTACCGTGTCAAACGCAGCTGACAGATCAA
Source organism: Rhinatrema bivittatum (assembly GCF_901001135.1). Taxonomy (NCBI): domain Eukaryota; kingdom Metazoa; phylum Chordata; class Amphibia; order Gymnophiona; family Rhinatrematidae; genus Rhinatrema; species Rhinatrema bivittatum. The sequence goes on from NC_042615.1 coordinate 303,913,901, forward strand.
GAAGAACAAGCAGGTAAGATTGTTTTTTCTCCAGGTTAACGAGGATGTTGTCAGTGAGAGATAGTAAGAGAGATTCGGTGTTTAGGCGTTTTCGGAAACCATATTGAGCCGGGGATAGAATGTTATGATCTTCCAGATATTCTGACAGTTGCTTGTTGACAATTTTCTCCATCAATTTGGCGATGAGCGGTAAGTTTGCGATAGGTCGAAAGTTAGCTGGGTCTGATGGAGAGGCGTTTGGTTTTTTTAGTAGTGGTTTGAGGATTGCCAATTTTAACTGGTTGGGAACTAAACCTTGAGAAAGGGATGTGTTAATAATTTCTGCAATTGGTTTTGAGATGGTGCTTGGTATGGCGATGAGGAGATTTGTTGGTAATAGGTCTGATGGGTGGGAGGATGGTTTGAGTTTCTTGAGTGTATTTTCTATCTCCAGTGAAGAAGTGAACTCAAATGAATCCAGGCTTGTGTTTTGTTGAGGCAAGGCTATGAGCTGGTGTGTTGGAGTGAGGCTGTTGGTTGTGATTGAATGGGTAAGGTTGGTGATTTTTGTCTTGAAGTAGTTGGTGAGTTCATTTGCTTTGTTGAGAGCTTGGTGGTCTGGGATGGTGGGAGGAGATGGTTTGGTTAAAGAGGAGACGTAAGAGAAAAGAGCCTTTGAGTCGAAAATGAAGTTGTGGATTTTTTTTGCATAGAATTCTTTCTTTGTTCTAAGGATAGTATTCCTGTAAGTGTTGAGGAGGGATTTGTAGATGGCATGTGTCGAAGTGGTTGGGTTTTTTCTCCAGCTTTGTTCTTTTTTTCTTAGAGATTGTTTAAGTGATTTAAGTTCAGGGGTAAACCAGGGTTTTCTATTGTCTAATGTGGGTTGTATGGTTTTGGTTGAAGTTGGGCAGATTTGATCTGCAATTTTATTGTTAATATTGATCCATGAGGTGGTTGCAGTTGTTGCGTCTGTGAGGTCTAGTTGATTTAGTTAGTGTCCATGCCCCTCCCAGGTGCCACTTGGCAAGGGCCTAAGAATATTCCTTAGCACACCAGCATCCATGGTAACAGATGTACCTGCTGGATTGGAATAACCAACAGCCTACAGAAGTTCCCCGTGAACCACTGCACTTACTTTCTGCCCCAAGCCTCCAGCAGAGACCCCCAACACCAAACAGGACCTCAGAAGCACAGCCAGCTGCCGCCATGATGCAATGCCAGGCAAGAAGCTGCCTGCCTCCAAACATGGCCGCTCTTAGGTGTGCATGCGCCCGACTGGCTCCCAATTTAAAGGGCCCGAGGTAGGAAATCCCCCACGGTGCTCTCAGATGACATCAGGATCTATGGCCTTCAAAAGGCCCATTTAACCTGCAATCCTGGTCTCGGCAACAGGCCTCCTACCACTGTATAGTGTGAATTGCCTCAGCGTTCCTCCTTCGTTGTTTTCAGTTCCTGGTCTTCATTGTCTTCAGTTCCTGGTCATTGCTCCAATCTTCATTTCCTGTGGACCTTTGTCTCATCCATCAGTTCCTGTGGTCAGTCTTCAGTTCATCATGTCTTCAGTGTGCCTTGCCCCTTACGTTGCTCCTCGTCCTCTTGCCCTGCTCATCCATCCCACTTCCCTTGGACAGATTTCCGGCTTTAACCTCGACTTGCTTCCTGGACTTCCCTTGATTGCCATATGCCATTGACCACTGACTGTCTACTGGACATTCTTGTACATCACCTGCCCTAACCCTGGCCTGCCTTCGACTTCACTTGCTCATTCTTGTCTCGCCTATGGCTCTTCTGTGCTTCCACAGAGGCCCCCACCTAAGACCTGCCAAACCGGGCACCCGAGAAAGAAACCTAAAAGGAACCTGGGCTGCTATAGGCGAAGCTTCAGCTAGGCCTCTGCCTCATCCATCTCCGCCAACCAACAATGAGGACCTGCAAGGCTCCTCACAGCAGGTTGCACCACCTTCACCTCAGTCCAAGTGTCCATGCCTTCAACAAGTTCCCAAGAATTCCTCAGAAACACTTTCAAGAATCACCCTGTTAATTTCAGGCTTATATTTATATAGGGAACATTCTATCTAGAGGTCATCTCTCCATTTACTTATTTAAAAGAAATAGGCCTAAACACAGTGCTATCCTTTTCTGCAGCACCATAATCCCAATATAACCATAACTAGGGATTAAGATTAAGGGCACATTACTAGAGGAAAAGGGACCAGAATTTAGGACCTGGACCACATACATAGTACTGTAATGAAAACATAATGAAATGGCACAACATACCAATGAAAATATTTTGAATACTGAAATGTGTCAAGTAGCTTAATAGGTTTTAAGTGGAGAAAGTAGCTTCCAGAATGATTCCAGGCATAACATAATAAATGACAGTAGATAAAGACAAAAATGGTTCATCCAGTCTGCCAACATGTTGTTTAGGGTTGTAGCTGCCACTCCGTGAAGGTTACCGCCATGCAGAAATGTTACACCTAAAGTTATCGCAGGTTACTCATTTCTTCATTTCCATCCTGTAGCCCCTAGGGGTCTTCTGGTTTATCCCATGCAGTTTGAATTCCATTACTGTTCTTGTTTTTATCACCCCTTCCAAGTGGGTATCCTGACATTGTTCCTGAGTCTACTCTATTGGAATATCATATCATGACCCCTAGTTCTACTGCTTCTTTCCATCAGAAAAGGTTAGATTATTGTGCATCATTGGCACCTTTCAAGCATTTAAAAGTCTATATCATATCTCCCTGTCACTCCTCTCCTGCAGGATATACATATATTTAGGATCTCCAGTCATATCTCATAAGTCCCACATCATTTTGGTTGATTTTCTTTGGATGACTTCTATCTTGTCTTTGTCCTTTTTATTTATTTAACAAATTTTTTAATCATGGACCATGTCTTCACAATCCTAGCATTCAGCTGTTAGTTATACACAAGAGCACATATCCACTCTCCTTCAATAATCATCTTTTTTACAAACTGATCATAAACAATCAGAATCTAAACCATGGACTGATATTAGTTTGTTATACATGAGATTAATTTGTAGTGAATTACATGGCAAAACTCTTATTGAGTATTGCAAACAAGTTTGTATTCCATGAGGTTTATGTGTGTTTAAAGAGATGGAATGCTATACTCAGAGGGATAGCAGCTTTCATACCAGCCCGCAGGCACACATTGGCTCGTGTGCGCCAGCGCGCACCCTGGGATGTGGCTATTTTATAACTTGTGCGCATATATGCATACATGTTATAAAATAGCTGGATGCAGGCAGATGTGCACCTAATTTTAAGTAACCAACATGGTAAATTTTACAGAGGGTAATTCTTTTCAAAATAAACTCTCTGATTATCGCATAACCATATCACACAACAGAGAGATCATATATCATCAAATACTGTGTAACCATTTATTGCAATTCACAACATATTCACCTATATAGACATGTTAAAACTGAACTAACACATTCATCCCTCAATCACACACATCATCATCTAAAAACATATGTATGCACAAACAACACTATGTATCAATATTTTCAATTATATGTTTTCAATTAAATACCTTGATACATTTTACAATAATAACAATATTAGGTGTGTGAAACTGTTATTTCATTAAAGTTGTTTCACACTATCTTTATTTCAAGATTTATTTCCTTATCCGTCCAACAAAAGATATCCTTGTTTCGCCTTTCATTTAGGCTTCCTCAGGGACTAATACATCACTCAGAAGATAGCATATCCTGGAATCTTCATAATTATTCTCCCACTAAAAAATTCAAAAAACGTATCTTTTAAAGAGGTTCAAACCCTTTCTTATTCCAATCTAATCTCACTCTATAAACCAAAATCTTACCTCTTATGAATCCCCAATCTCACCATACTTTACCACAACACAATTGTTGCCAGGACTGATTATCTTCTGTGTACACACCATTCAAAAGGATACTTATGGCCGATGACTCTCATCTATAATGAATAGCAATCATTATCCAAGGACACAAATGCTTATTATGGATCAGTAACACTTCCACCACCTTAGTAATCCAACATACACCAAACTTACGACTCTTCAACACTAATCAACGTTACCTCCAGAAACGCCGCATGACTCAAATCCTTGAACTATTGAAAGTTTAAATGAAATTTTAAAGTTGTCCAAGTCAAAAAGCCTTACATGTTGTGCTTCATAATTTTCTGTTCAAGAAAGAGATATAAGAAGAATTTAAAAGAAATTTTAATTGCAAACCTACCATTCTTTCCTAGCACTCCTCACCAATGCGAACGCCCAGAACCGCCATACTCACACGTGATCAGACGCAACGTCTTGCGTCAGAAGTCGAGTATTGAATTGAGATCCTCAAAGCTTTATATATACATTCCAATCAATGCCATACAAAAGATAATTACTTCCTCAAACACCCTAAACTTTAAACGCAATAGAGACCATATCAAAAAAATGCATGCCATTCGATCGGGCAATTAAGGTCAGATGGAGCAATTGTTCGCCAATTATAGATGAAACGTTGTTCTACCTTCCTCAGGGCACCAGACAAATCCCCACCATTTCTTAATGTTATCTGTTTAATAACGAAAAATTGGATGTCATCCAAAGAGTGATTCATCAACACCCAATGATCCACCAGGGGGGCGTGTTCTCGGCGCAATTTAATGCGACTACGGTGTTCAATAATTCTAAGTCAGATAGAACGTACTGTTTGACCCACGTAAATTAAATCACATGGACAAAGTATGGCATACACCACACCACTTGAATTACAAGTGAATCTCCCAGGAATTTTATAGGGATATTTCAAATGTGGATGGTGAAACGATTGACAAATCATTACCAATGAACATACTGAACACGACCCACATATTACTTGGCTACAACTCTGATCTAAATCTCTCAAATCATTCTTATTGCTTAACTGTTCACGCAATGATTGGCGCTTTTTAATCGCGAAGATAGGGTTTTCCTTAAAGCACGGGTTAGGAGCAAGAATGTACCAATATTTTAGGATAGCTTGTTTGATATCTGTCATCTTTACCGAATATGGAATGGAACAAATAGAATGGGTAGGTGTTTCCTTAATATTGGATATTAAAAAATTGTCCCTATTTGAATAAAGTGCACGTTTGTACGCCTTCTTAACCGTAGATCTACTGTATCCCCTCGCTATAAATCGTTCTGATAATTGCTGAGCCTGTAATTTAAACTCTACTGTAGAGCTACACAAACGTCTGTAATGTAAAAACTGTCCTATTGGAATGTTATCTTTCAGTGTTTTTGGATGAAAGCTACGATAATGCAGTAAAGTATTACGATCCGTAATTTTCCTATGGACACTAGTAACCAATCTGTGTTCATGAATCGATACTTTCATATCCAAGAATACTGTTGATTGTTTTGAGTTACAGTGAATATCAAATTGGGATCACTAGAATTTAATAACCTCAGAAATTTATCCAAATCAGCATTATTCCCCTTCCAAATAAAAAATAAGTCATCAGTGAACCGTTTCCAATATATGACATTCTGAAATAACAACGAACTGTAAACAAAACTCTCCTCAAAATGTGCCACGTAAAGGCAGGCAGTGCTCGGGGCCATTGGAGACCCCATCGGGATGCCTTTGATTTGTAAAAAAGATGGATATGTCAACACGAAGATTTAATTTCTTGTCTTCTATTGCTGAGATGGCACTCACGATGAATGTTTTCAGTTATAAAACTGAATATTTTTTACATATTTTTAACATTTTAACATATATTTTTAGTGTTCTTTAATAAATAGATCCCTAAAAGGGCTTCAGAATAAGACTTTTTTACTACTTTTTCCTGAGATGTTTTCCCAATTCCATTCTAATAATTTAAATAGAATAAAAGGAAAAGGGTACAGATGCCATAGTTTTTTATGGGTGAGAAAGAAAAAAATCACTTTTCCTCCTGCAGGAAAGAATGGGAACTATACAAGTAAATGGGAGGCCACCTGGGCTTTTTCTTTCTTTCAACAGGAGTGAATCTATTGAAGGTGGAGGTCTTGAGGATGCAAATATAAACTGTGCATATAGATGGGTGGCTAAGCCTTTGAGGGCGAGACCAGAGATGGAACGGAACTCGAGAATGGACAATATAAATTGGCTTTGCTTCCTGCATGCCATGGATCTCTTTTTTTAGGGAGCCTTTATGAATAGGATTTGGAGTGTTTCAAAGCACAACAAATAGCAGCCAAATATCTCTTTTGTATGACTGTAGATGTAGAAGAAAACCTGATTAAGGCTGTCATAAAAAGTAGAGAAGCAGGGCAACCGCCCTAAGTGCCAAATGAGGAGTTGGGGAGGAGCACACTGCCTATATAAGTCAGTCTGTGAGAGCATGAGCATGCGAGACCAAAGGGAAGAGGGGCGCTGAAAGCAAAACTTGCCCCAGGTGCCATTTTGTCTAACGATTGCCCTGAACCAACCTGATATTCAGCCACTATTTGCCTAATGTAGACCCAAAACTCAGAGGATGAATGGAGTCTTATATCATTCACTTCAAGCCCTGAGAAAGCTTGTTAGTAGTGTTACTACAACACACAATAAATTATACACAGATTTCAATTGAGTTCCTTTGTTTGAAATAATGTTCATTTGCATCAGTGTGAAGATGAATGGAACCAATTCTTGGAATTTATGCTAGAAAATGTGTGAAGCTCAAACATGCACATGCGCCTAAGCATTTCCTCTTGGTTTTATTACTTCATGAACAAAGGCAATGTTCAAATATATCACAGCTTTCATTAAACTCCCCTGTATGCCTGCTGGCATGAAGATTGACTCCCCTCTTATGTTTTCTTTCAAGACATGCCAATGTCATCTGACTAATCTGTGATTATTGTCTACAGACCAAACATAATTTAATAAACCAGAGAAATTTCAGCCTTAGTCTCTTTGGTAATACTTCAACATTGATCTCAATTTTATTGCACAGATCATGTGCTACAAGATTCCTTTCTTGCAAATGTACAGGATTTTTGTGCTCATTACTAAGGAATACATCTTTTGCAGCCACAGAAAAACACTTTCAACTGTTCTTCTAGAACAATAAATAAAAATGTGTGCTCAAGTCAGGGATGCAGTAATAGTGTCATTTTTGGAAGTCACAAAATTCCAAGAACACCACCACAGATCTTAAGGGCATAGATGAGGCAGGCGCCCCCTCATATACGGCACCCTGAGAGGTCACACAAGCCACACACACAGGCAAGCCCTAAACAGAGTTGAGAGGTCAAGTGAAAAAAATAAAAGAAATGGTAATTATTTTAAGTATCCAATTCCCTTTTCCCACGGCAGTGGGAATAGGGGAATTGGATTCAGATAGTAACCAATGAGGGCCAGGACTTTTACGGTTTGGGGAACAACTAAACATGGGGGTAACTAGCTGAGGCGGCGCTTACTACCCTTAATCACTAAGCCTGATACTTTTGATGCACCTCCAAGATTGCTCTTTGCTTTCACAGAAATGGTTAAGGGAATTTGGATTCAAACAGTATCTGAGGGCCCTGACTTTTATGGTCTGGGAAACTGATAAGCATGGGGGTGACCTGCACAGTGCAGCAGATACTGACATAAGTTACTGGGCAGACTGGGTGGATCATTTGGTCCTTTTCTGCTGTCATTTCTATGTTTCTATGTTTCTATATGTTTATCTGTCCAAAGTGGTAGAAAACCAGAGAGGAGGTCAACTGAGCAGATTGGATAGACTGATTGGCCTTTATCTGCCATCATTTACCATGTTACTACATAATAAATTATCACTCATCCTTACAGAAAATTGAATGCAGTTTATTTATGTTTCTAGTTACACAATAAAATGGATGGAAAAGCTCATTTCCTTCTCATTTTATGGAATGAAATGATATTATAATAATCGGTGCTTACCTGTTATTCCAGCACTCGGGATTTCTGCAATGTGCTAACCTGTTCAAGTTACTGTGGCTTGATGAAATCAATATAGATCTTAAAAAGACAATCAAAAGTGTATTAGGGTCTAATTTAAAGGTATCAGGTACAACATTTTTGTTGACCTTTATACCTGCACATGTGCAACAAACAATGACCTTTTGAGGGTGATCTTTGGCACTCGAGCGAATCAGTTTATTACAAAGGCACCGCTCAGGGAGACACAATAATATGTTCTCTAGATCAGGCCTTTAGAAAGAACAAATTTCCAATCTATCCACACGAGGACAAAGGGCCATGCATACTTTGTTACCTGAAGGCTGTGCACAAACTCTCCCAGCAGAGCTCGGTTTTTGTACAGCTGAGAGACCTGGAGGGAGGGGGGGTGGCTGTTGGGCATTCGTTTTTATTTTTCACTGCCGGAACATGAGAGGAAAGGGAATTGGATCTACAGGGAAGCATTGGGAGTTCTTTTCATATTTTTAAGCCTGGACACATGGGAGAGGAGATGGCTGTGTGGTCTTTTTTTTTTTCCCTTCATATTTTTTGATGACAGAGACACTAGGATGGAGGGAAAATGGCCAGTGGAGGCACTTTTTTTTTTTTTTACAGTTGAGGGGAAGGGAGGAGATGGAGAATGTTTTGGAGGACTGTTTTTAGTAAGAGATTACAGTGGGATGGGGGGAGGGAGGGCAGGAAGGGCAACCTGTATTTTGTGGATAACTTACAGTCTGGAGGGAGGGTGGTCAGCCAGACTTAGGCCTGGTATTGCAGCACCTAGATTTTGCTGCCCTAATTAAGTTGCTAGCCCTGAAAATCAGCGCTATCCACCTTACTTTTCCCTCCTCCTCCCCCCCCCCCCAACCAGGCTTGGATTTGCCAATAGGCACTCTAGGCCTATGTCTAGGACAACAATTCTGGTTGCCGCATCTCAAAAAAGATATAGTTGCGATGGAGAAGGTACAGAGAAGGGCAACCAAAATGATAAAGGGGATGGAACAGCTTCCCTATGAGGAAAGGCTGAAGAGGTTAGGGCTGTTCAGCTTGGAGAAGAGACGGCTGAGGGGGGATATGATAGAGATGTTTAAAATCATGAGAGGTCTAGAACGGGTAGATGTGAATCGGTTATTTACTCTTTCAGATAATAGAAAAACTAGGGGGCACTCCATGAAGTTAGCATGGGGCACATTTAAAACTATTTGGAGAAAGTTCTTTTTTACTCAATGCACAATTAAACTCAGGAATTTGTTGCCAGAGGATGTGGTTAGTGCAGTTAGTATAGCTGGGTTTAAAAAAGGATTGGATAAGTTATTGGAGGGGAAGTCCATTAACTGCTATTAATTAAGTTGACTTAGAAAATAGCCACTGCTATTACTAGCAACAGTTGCATGGAATAGACTTAGTTTTTGGATACTTGCCAGGTTCTTATGGCCTGGATTGGCCACTGTTGGAAACAGGATGCTGGGCTTGATGGACCCTTGGTCTGACCCAGCATGGCATGTTCTTATGTTCTTACAACAGAAATCTTGGCGGCAGCAGGCTGGCTGAAAATTTGCTGCCTTTCAGCTGTGCTGTTTCTCACTCGGCAGAGAACAACCCTCTGTTTCCTGATCCAGTTCCTCCCCATCCAGGCAGCCTGCAGCAAACAGAGCAAAGGGAGATCACATTGGGGAGATTAGGAGGGGCAGAGTAGAGGGGAACAAGGGTAGGGGGCAGTGTTTGTGTGTGTAGAGAAAGGGATTAGTGCCAGGTGTGTCTGTGTATGTAGTACTAAGTAGGATATAAGAGAGGGGATGCAAAGAGGAGCATGGCAAGGACAACTCCCTCCTCTCTTCCCCACCCACCTCAATTCAGATCCTTCCTCCTTTGATTTTGGATTCTGTCCCCCAGATCCTGAACCTCCCTTCCTTCCTACCTCCCCCTTCTCTCCAAATCCTAGAACCTACTCCTCCACCCTTCCTATTTCCTCCTCCCCCCCCCTCTCTCTCTTCCTCCTTTTCCCATCCAAGATTTCTAATCTTCCCCATCTCCGATCCTCTCCATCTCTAGTTCTATTTCCTTTTCACACTCCTCCTCTTTCTCCTCACTCCATTCCTTATTCTCCTCCCTTCCTCTCCCCATCCCTGAGGTCTCCTCCCTGTATTGAGATCATGTTTCTTCAATAAAAGTAAAATCAATTATACTAATAATTATAGTGTAATGTTATAAAAGTTCTGTAGTAGAAGGGACCGCACTGAGGGAGCGCACAGTGTGACTTCCTGATCTCAAGTCAATTAATACTGGCGGCTATAGTTAAGGCCTGTGATGATCAGGCCATGCGGCAGGACTGGTGCAAGATTTCTGGCCACCCTAAGCAGCTTTACATTTTGCCATGTCTTCTTCTTTTTTCTCCTCCAGTGCCCTCCCTCCCACTCACCCACCCCACCCATTCCTTCCCCTTCCACCATGCCTCAGTCTCCTTGTCAGATCTCTGCCAGCCTCCTGGGTGCAGTTTCAAAGGAGACAGAGAAGGCAGGGATCGCAGTGTTGCAGGGCCTGTGAGTGGGCAGATATGGCTTACAGTCTCCTCAGACACAGCTGCAGGAAGGAGGGGGTGGATGCCTCTGAGAGGGTGATGGGGTGCAGACGGAAACAGCCAGGGTCAGTAGCAGTCAGATGCTCACAGGCTTTCGCCTCCTGCAGCTTGATACCCTAGGCAGTAGCTTATGCTGCCTTATGAATCGCGCCAGCTTTGCAAAGCAGTAACACCATCTGCTTTAATTCGTCCTATCCCTATTTATCGCTCAGATTTAAGCATTCTGGGACACCTCCACCGAAAATGTCCTTCTTGTTCACGTTCCAAAAATCTTTTTTAATTACACAGACCTAGAACATTGCAAATAGACTTTTCCCCAGCTTTCATTAGTTTAGTGGGTCTCTAATTGCATTCTGATCTGAATCTCCAATCAAAAATTATTGGTTCTTTTTCCCAAGCAATGAATCTTTCTTGCTGGTGTATCTCCTCTTTTTGATCTCTGTAATAAAGAAGTGAACTGCTGAAAGATTAAAAACCTCTACCATGAGCATGCTGAAAACAAAACTTATGGACACCAGTGAATGGAAATTGCAAAATGAGTCCAGTGAAGTCACTGCTGAAAAGAAAAAAATCATTATGGTCATCAGACTGTAAATAAATCTGATTCAATTTGTAGGCAGTTTATGGCACACGGTGGTACTTTTGACTTCTAGCTAGCAGGCAACAAAAATACACTTATCTGATTACTTACATTTTTTTCCATTATTGTCCCTCACCAACATGTCAAGTATTACAGGTTTTCACAAACTCAGTGTAAAAAAATCTAATGTTGATAAGTGCACTTTATCAATATAGCTCTCTTCATGAAAAATAAGGCACTGCAATTTCATCTGGGAGGCTAATGTGAAGTTAATGTATCAGAGTCTGAAACACTTTTGAATGCAGAATTAACAAGGATAGAAGTGCAAAGAAAGGAGTCAGGATTAGATGGAAGAATGCTTTCAGTTCATGATCCAATCAGGGACTTAATTTATTTTTGTCACAATTTTTTCTGGATCAGTAAACTCCAATTGCTCATTGCAATCCAAACAAACAAGCAAAAAAACACTTCTCTGCCCCAGAAAATACTCAGCTACATTTCAGCTTTCTTAGATCACAGTGATCCAAACACCTCTATCAAAAAGTGAAATATTATTGTTCTTTTTATTCATGAATTAAACATTTGTATCCTGCCTTTCTGCTCCATTGGAATGCTACTCTAATAATAAAAGCCATGCCAGTGAACAAATGAATTCACAATACTTCTTTTATTCCATAACTACTTATAGGGTTCATATCAGAAACATGCATATACAATTCTAATATCTGACTTCTTGGTATACATTTATAAGACTTTGCACTTGTCCAAAGAGGTTTTAATGCCAAAAATAACTACACTCGTTTTCTGTGGGTGAGGAGATAGCAAGAGAGAGAGAGAGAGAGAGAACCTCTGTAGAGGTTTGCATATGTTAAGTATTTATACCACTGTAAGAGGAGTCTCTAGTAACTTGTTGGGGGGTGGGGTAGGTTTTGGGGGCAGTTTGACATGCACAGTCAGAGGTACTACCAGCACAGTTGACATCAGTGAAGGTTTTCTGTCATTTGGAGTGATGAAAGGTGAAAGAAGAGTAGATTAGTACAATTTACTCTCTACCTAACATGATTGCAGCTAGGTAGAGCGTGCATCAAGCTAAGTAGAGAGAACACTTAGCTGAAGGAAATGGCAGGATATATATATATGTGGCTGGGGGATGGAGGTAAGGGTGGATATGGTAGGTTGTGAGGGGTAGGAAGTGGCAGGCTGTTTGTGCCTGGTAGAAGTGTTAGGCTGGAGAGGTTTGCAAGCTGTGTGTGTGTGTGTGTGTGTGTGTGTGTGTGGCAGGCAGTTATGTGTGGCTAAGTGGGTCCCTCTTTGTTTCTCTCTTCCCCTCTCCAATGCACCTCCATCCTACTCTTGTCCCCCATACACTCTCCTTTCCCCTTTCGTGTGCACTTCCCTTTTCATTGCATTCCTCTTCCCCCCCTTTTACTCCCCCCATTACTCATACCTAATGGCCTGCTCTTTCTTTGGCCAGCATGACTTAGGCACCCTGCCAGCCTACTCCTCCTGTACTAATGTGTTTTTTTCATTGGCAGGGCTGGGACTCCCCGCCAGCTTGCTCTTTCTTAGCCCACGTGGCTTGGGCTTCCGGTCAGTCCATTCCAATGATATAATCTGGTCGCTGCATGCTGCCCTTTTTTTGACTACAGTGGCCAGAGGATGTCATCAGAGAGCCTCCATGGTAGGCCTACTTTGGGGGATTTCTAGTTAAAACTGAAAAAAACATTTCCCCCCATCAGGAGTGGTTTATCAAGGTTTTTTGGTTTTAACTGAAAATCAGAAGCCCTGTTTATGGATCCCTCTGAGGCTTTGATGCTTTCTTCTAATATCATTACTGACATTTTGATTGTATGTTTTCTGACAGTTTGTATAATGGATCTTGATGGGCCATTGATGGGCTAATGCTTTGCACACAGGGAACTCTATATCTTGTTTTGTAATCAGTTAGGTTCCTTAGGTATGTCACTCTTTTTTCATCTTAGCTTTTAACCAATCAGTTTAGCCCATTGTCTCCTAATAGGTTATTGGCTCTTCTTACATGTACAAACTGCCAAGTTGTATACAGAAGTCATTCAATGGACTGTACAAGGCTACTAGTGGATCCATTTGATCAAAATCCACAAATCGTGATTTAAATTTAAACTCACTATATGGGATTAGAAAGAACAAAACTAATTAGTGATCATTAACAGGGACATTTAAAGATCACAGATTTCAATTTGAATTTTTCAAATGCCACTGGGGAAAAAAAAATCAAACTGAGTGGTATGTTTGTTAACTGCCTACTTATCTTTGTCAAGTAAGTCCAAATGGCCTGCTGCTCTGAGCAATAGTATTAAACTGTGAGCACGGTGACTGCTGACATATATAACCTTACGGCAGTAAAAGATGGCCTTTTCCTTTTGTCTCCTATCTGTTGTACTTTCACTTTGCTCAGTATGCTAGAGATTTGAAAATAATCTGGGGGGAGAAACTGGTAAGGAAGGGAAGTACACCAGGGAGGGTAGGGCACAAGAGCACTGAGCCATAGGGGGACGGGGGGACGGGGGGGGGGGGGGGGACGGGACTCCATGAGCTACAGGCTACAGGGCCCTTTTGCCGTGTTAGGAATGGAGCCCCAGGAGAACCAATAGGCACATTATTCTGCTCTTGCTCTCAAAGGAAACTTAACTACATATCTTGAGGTGTAGTTAACTTTCCAGAGCTTGTCATGGATAATATTAATGGAATGTAATGCAGCTTATTCATATTTAACTTGTGTTGGGCCTTCATTTTGGGCATTGTCAGCATTGAAGACAAGGTGTGATAACACGGTTTTAATTCAAATATAATTTTTAACATACACAGGGGTCGATTTTTTAAAAACACACGGGCGTCCAGATGCGCGCGGTTCCCGGTGCGCACATGGATGTGACTATTTTATAACACGCGTGCTTCGGGAGGGGATCTTAAAAAAATACTCGCGAAGACAGAGGTAGGCCTTTCCCACTTCCTTCCCAGTCCATTCCAATTAAGGAATGGACTGAGAGGGAACTTCTCTAACCCTAACCCTATCCTTCCTCTCTCTTCCCCTCTCCTCCCGCTAAACTATCCCAACCTAACCGCCTTTTTTTTCCATACTTACTTCTCCTCCGGAGGAGCAGCATCTTCCGCACGCCAGCCGGCTGCTTGGGACAGCAGCTAATGGCTGGGCCCTTCCGAAAATGCTCGCAGCACGCACAAGGCCCGGCCACGCGCCTAACCCCTGTTATTTATGAGTGCGGCCCTTTTAAAATTGGGCCGATTGCAGCAATATCAGTTTAGTAAATATTCTTTTATATTTGCTAAAATGGACCAGACTGTATCCCTTTAATTGCATAAAGTTGGGGCAGTATGAATGCATAATCTATCATAAATATTCATTAGGGATATCCTGAAAACCAACCAATTTGTAGCTCTTGAGAACCAGAGGTTTCCCACTCCTACTTTAATCATTTATTTCACTTCTATGTTGATATACTAGTATCTATATCTTTTACAGCACTGTGAACAGCTATACAAAGCAAACCAATGAAGTCTTTATAATCTAATATAATCCTATGGAACTAAACACATATTTTGCAATTTGGAAACGTCATACCAACATATTATTTAAAAAAAAAAAAATAGACTCACTGTATTTATTTACTTGTTTATAAGCATTTGGTCACCTTTTCCTAAGGTAGGCCAAAGGTGGATTATATAAAGTAAAAAGACATAATGGATACATATATGTATAATAACAAATATGAAGTAGATTTTTTAGCAAATATATAAATGAAATGTCTTATGAGTTTTTAGGTGGCGTTGACTGTTATATTGCTTTTGATGATATGGATCATGGCTAAGCAATAATATAATTTAAATCTACAGGTTGACCAATCCAAATTTTGTACTCTGTGGATCATGACCTAAGAGCCTCCCAACCAGCAATTTGTGATTTTCTTGGGAATTACATTCACAGAGCAAAGATTTTGGTTGGTGTTCATAGATTACACCACAGTATTAATTGCTAATGTTTATTGTTTGTGACTAATTCTTCTAGTGGGGAAAAAAAGCAAGTAGGAGTTGCATCAGATGATATTGTATATCATGTTAGCACACTGATGCTCTAAGTTGTCCATAACTTGACTGTTGCAATAGAAATTAAAAAGGTACATAGACTAAGGGATGGATTCATGAAGGATCCTCTCTCATTCTGTGCCCCTGGGGAAGAGCTAAGTGAATCTCACCCTAAAAGTCTACCGAAAATAAACTGATTTTGGAAAAGGTTCATAATAAGCTATATTTCTGAACCGTAATCTATTGTAAACTTAAACTGTGAAGAAAAAAATCACTGACATTATTAGAGACACAATAGATTAATGCTAGCGCCAAGCAACAAGTATGAAGCACAGCTGCAGAGTCAGGGAAACCTTATTGATGCATACATAATTCATTGGATATTTTCATTTTGATATGCCCTATCTAAGTTCCTGCTGTTTTCTTAATGCTTTGTTAGCTCCTGACTCTACTTATAACCATGAAGAATATCAGTTGTTTAGAACTAAGGTCTACAATTTATCAGCATGTGAATATTTTCACCTGTCTTTCTCGTGTTTCTCCCTTGTCGTATTCTATGCCAAAGATGATAAATCAACGTAAATTGCAGCAACCGGAAAATGAAAATCATGAATAGTAATCATCTAACATAATTAGAATAAAATCATATGCTGTACAATTACTGTAGCCATAGTGACTTAAAGAAAATGTAATAAGAGGAAGCTTTAAATAAAGCACTTTTGATTCATTATCCTTCCTAGATTAGGTGGTTGCTTCTTCTGTAATAAAAAGATCAAATACTGTGTATTACTGGTGATTGCTGGAAAGTGAGCACTGCTTGCTGCTCATGCTATGATAGCAAGAAAAATTAGAAAAGTTATCAATAACCATGTGGCAAACAAAGCTAGTGGCATCAAAGAACTATAAATCTCAAAATCATCAGTCCTGTTGAAATATAATAGCAGATAGGGAACATTTGGTCCATCTGTTCTGTCCAATTTCATTCCTTGCTCAATGCCATAGATATCAGAAGGTCTTTGGTTTTTCACTCATTTCATTGCCACTAGGGATTGTCTGTGCTTATCCATACTTTCTTGAATTCTGTTATAATCTATTTCATAGCTGGCATGACAGAGAGAGCCTGGATTATTTTTGGAATATACCAAACTATGGCCTAGATTCATTATTCATCGCTGAATGATGAATCCAGTGAAAATGGGGGGGCGGGGGGGCAAAGGGGGGGGCGGGCCTGCGAAAGCCCGTAGTCTTCACACCACCGCGGTGTGCCGGCTGCCGGCTTTCGCACCAAATAGCACCACCGCTATTCGCGCAAGTAATAAAATCAGGTGTACATGTGCGCGTGCCGGGTAGTGCGCACACCTTATTAAAATCTACCACAAAATGTCCAAGTGTTTACCAGAACATAAACATATCTTCACTTCGTATGTCACGGGTCATTTTGACAAATAGCCAGAACAAAATGGAGGAGAAGTTTAAAATTTAGAATACACCAGTCACAATGCAGTAATGGTAAGAACTTGAGTGAAATACCCAATTATGAAAAATAAAACAAAAATACTACAAAAATAAATCAGTATATAATATAACCAGAGCAGAAGAATAAAACAAATGTAATAAGCAAATCTGTAACACCACAATAGTTTTACAAAGAAGCTTACTATTTAACTCACTGTTCTGTCTATTAGAATGAAATGTATGCCAATTAAAGATCCAATTCTGCTTATAACATGTCAAACCTGAAGAGATATCACCACCTCAACGCAAACATCACTTCAAAAACAATAAAATGGAGATCCACAAATTGATAGTAATTCTATATCCAGTGATTCACCAATTGGTGCTCTGTTCAGGAGCTACAAATATAGCATAGATGCTCACTGATTTGAGTTCTAATCTTGTGTTCTGTTTGTTCGAGATATAAGAGATTGCAAAGATATGCAATAGCATAGATGACTTGAGCATTATTGCAGTTCGTGGAAGAAAGAAAATTGAGTTGACAAGGCAAACAATGGTGTTTAAAACAAGATGATGTTAAAAAAAAATCATAATAAAAAAAAACCCGTTTTAACCCTGTACTCAAAATATAATCTCATATCTTTTCAAACACCATCATAATAAGCATTGACAGTCTAAAAGACCTTCATTCGCCTTGTATATTGGTCTCAATGTCTATGCAACATATTTTTATGCATTTTTTGCAAATAAAAATATTATCTGTGTTTCTTACCTCCTTGAAGGTTTAAAGGGGAATTTTAAAAGCCCAACACGTGCATCAATTAGGGGATGCTCAAAGAAGTCGGGCTCACGTGCGCCAACCATATTTTAGAAAGCACCCAGATACACACGTAAATGCTGCTGCACACACATTTCCAAAGTTTCCAAAAAGGATTAGGGAGCGGGTATGGTTGGGGCGGAGTGGGGTGGGGTGGGGGGTGGGCATGGGCATTTCAGGGCCTAGCCAAGAGATTTGCGCATAAATAATTACACACCCCAGCATGCACCGAGATCCCCTGCTGCATAACTTTACTTCTGCTATGAATGATGTGTAAGTTATAAAATAAAAGATGTAAGCCATTTCTGAGGGTTTTAAAGGGTCTGGAGTACATGTAGAGCGTGTAGGCTATTGAACCAGGATGGGGGGGGGGGGGTGTTTGAAGGACCTAGCTGTTAACTGGGTGAATTGCTGGACAAACTGGTAAACTGGGAATGGCGTGGGTGCACGCCTCTTTTAAAAATCCTCCGGCTTGTGCGGTAGAAGCGGGATTTGTGCACCCATGCATGTGCCCACTTAAAATTAGGTGCACATTTGCATGCAGCCAGGGGCCACTTTGACATTCAAAGTGAGACATACGAACAGGACAGTGCTCTCTTGTGAAGATTTGATGACCTTCGGAGTGAGGAAACTCATCCAAAGATGAGATTTGTGCAATGTTCTCTCAACCTAGCTTGATGTTACCTACTAACCCCTACACTAAAACCTAAACCTCACTTTGAGTTACTAGGTGGGCCTCCCATAGAGATATAAATATCTATCTAGCTTGAGGGGATCATGGCATTATGGTTAGTCTCTCTCTCTCTCAACTTAAAACACCACAATAAAGCTGAGCATTTTTTGCATGCAAAAACGCCATATAGCACTTTGATAAATGACCCCCAACATCAGATAAATATTAATGAAATGATCTTCTTCTCTTTCTATTGCTCAATGTAACTAGTTACTCAGTTCAACAGTCACTATAAAATTGATTCTTTGTGAAATTTTTCTATCATTTCAGGTTACTTCAGGGATTCTCTAACAACTCCAAGAATTTTTACAGGCAAGTAAGTTGTATAGTATATGTCTAACCTCTTACTAATATGTTTGTCTTTCTTCTCTTATTGTGTATTCTGTCATTAACCTCATTTGTACTAAATAGTGTTTATAAATAAAGAAGTCTTTTGTGTTTCTCACATGATACATTGGTACACTTATCTATATTTCCACCGTCATAGCTCCTAGGGGGTGGACATTCTGAGTATCAATAGGGAGCATCAAATCAGAAACCTAGGGATGCTGGAAAGCTTTGGAGGCTGGTAGGTGGAGCTAGCTTTCACTGGATGATAACACAGGCAAGAACCTCCGAACCACCACTCCTGACCACATCGTGTCTGGATGCATCTGTCTTTTCCTACTACACTGTATTTAAACAAAATTTTAAAAAAAACCTGGTTCCTTATGACCGCATATCTTACGCAACATAACATGTTGTCCTGGGTATTTTTCTCCGCTTCTTATTGTACAATTTCTTTATTTCAAAACAAAGGACAATTATTATATCCCTATCTAATCATAATAAAGGACTGATGTTAGAATTAAAATATATAGTAAGCATACTGACTCTCACTTCTCTCACACTAGCACAGCTAAAGAAGAGCAGTCTGGTAAGATTCTGCTCTATTCAGTATCTCTGTTGTGGTCCCGGTCACCAGGCTAGCGACCGGGTCCTTACCTTTATACCGGGCCCCCCGCTCGTGCCGCGACCCGCTGTATGGTAGGCCTGCCTGGCCGCATGGCAGCAGCGTCTCCCTCGTGGAGACGCCGCCGAGGCCCGAACTGGACTCCTCCCCCTGCCGGGGGAACGTGCGCGCGCGAAGGGATGCTTCTTGTAGGTCCAGCACCCGGAAGTGCTGGACCACCCCCCTCCTGACGTCAGACGCCGGCTGGCTATTTAAACTGGCGTCTGTCTCTCCTACCTTGCCTTGCAACGAGGTCACTCCCTGTGAGTGCTTAGTTGCCGTTCCTGTTTGTTCCTGCCTGGTTCCTGACTTTTCCTGCTTGTTCCTGATTGTTCCTGCCGTGCCTTGGTTCCTGCTTGTTCCTGCAGTGCTCTGTTCCTGCCTGTTCCAGCCTCCGCTTCCGTGGTTTCGCTCCAGCTTCCCCAGCACCCTGCCTTGTCTTCAGCCAGCCTCGACCACCGGACTTCTTCCTGATTCCCCTTGTCTTCAGCCAGCCTCGACCACCGGACTTCTCGATTCTCCTTGTCTTCTGCCAGCCTCGACCACCGGACTTCTTCTTGACTCTCCTTGTCTTCTGCCAGCCTCGACCACCTGACTTCTCGATTCTCCTTGTCTTCAGCCCGCCTCGACTACCGGATCTCCTAAGTCCCAGCGACCCGGACCCCTACGGGCTCCTCCTGGGGGGGTCTTGGGTTTCCAGGGCGAAGACTTCGTCACCCACTCCAGCCTTGTTCCGCCTCCCGACTTCCTTACCATCGACTGGAGTCCGTCTCCAGTTAGCCGGCCCAAGGGTTCACTAACAGACTCTTTTCACAACATCTCTTCCAGGAAATCAAATACTATGTCTCTTTCAATGTATATTTTTTCTTTCAAGGATAGTGTCTCAGAAATAATAAATTACAGGTACTTTGAAACATTATTTAATTATTATCACCCCTCTTAAGAGAATAATAGCTTGAAGACCAGTTTATCATATCTCTTTCAGTTTCCTTCAGCCTGAATTCCAGGGCACTACTTGAGGTTTCTTCCTCCTTCAAGGGAACATCAACCTTTATATACAGGTTGTGATTAAAATTCCTTAGGCTTTAAAAGGAAATTTAGAAGCTCCTTAAGTTAGGTGTAATTGAATTTTTATTTGGTGCTTACTTCAAATAGAATCACCAAAACTCTTCCATTCAGCTTTCCTCACATTCAGCTATCTAATTAACCTGACAAATGCCCACACATCAGCTAGTTATTAACTTTAAGCTGACTCAATTTTTATCTTACCTTTGCCAGTTTTAATCACCATAACACAACTTTCATTTACACTAATTCAGTGTTTTCTAACAGTTTGGAGTGGGGGAGGGGGGGGTTTCACATTAATTGGGTCTTGGTGACAGAAAGAGGCAGCACAGTGCTTCTCTGTCCTTCTCTCAGCGCAACTCTGCTCTCATTCTGTCACTGACAAGAATTTCTAACAGGATATTCATGCCTTGCTGATGTCATTCAATAGAATAGTTCTGACCTTAATTAAACACCTCATTTAAATTCCATGGATTCAAATAAAAACCGCTTGCACAGGTTCTGTTTATGGGATAATAAAAGATTGTTGATAACTTTAAAATTTTCCTTTAGTGGAATTAAACAACTAAATATCATTGTACTTTGACCATTTAAGATATCATTACTCTGACCAGATTATCTGGCAGCTGCAGGTACCACAACGTCTCCTTAGATACATCTTCAGAATCCTCTATATTTTCTATCTTCAAAGCCAAATAGACCTTGTTTACCTTATTTGTTGTTGTTTTTTTTTACCTGCCTCAGTACTGATAATTGAAATAAATGTGGAAAATCCTAATTAAATAAAATCTAAAAATCCCATTTGAACCAGACAAAGCTGCATCAAAGCCTTCTATTACTCAAAGTCCATCACTCACTACTAGGTATTTCGCACGTCAAACCATTAAACCCTATTTTCATTCAAAATTCAAAAAATTAAAATATTTGTATCCAAGCCAATGCCCAAATCTTTGTCCCCATGATTCCTACTGGTGACTACCCACACCAAATAAATGTTTCTGAGGAGATTCAGCCACTTTTGGACCCCAGAGATCCCCTAGGGAAAATGGGTGCAATAACTCTTTAAAGAAAGCACTTTTAACCACAAATTTTGGTTGTGGTCAGGTTAGTATATTCCTATAACCTGACCACCACCAGCAAAACAAACTTTTTTATTAACTTTAAGTTTTTTACACTTTTGACATCGGATCCACCAATGTGCTTTCCGGTAGCTAAAATTTGGGTGGGAGCCTCTCCACAGGCTGCTCACCTAAAACGCATTGTTTTAGAATTTTTGTTTTATTTCATTTTATTTTTATTTAACTTCAGTGTTTGACATGGGCAGCTCGCGGGCAACCCACTGACATCAGTGCTGACATCAGCGGGACTCGGGCCTGCACATACACATGGTGTTGGGGGCTTGTCTAAGGACCAGACACCTCACATTGCCCGTAATCCTGGAGCGGCAGCATTCTTACGGCTTCCTTTGCCCCTTATGGCCATCCCTGTAAGCCCCTGTGACATCAGGAGTCCTGGAGCAGAAGCAGCAGCAGCAGCAGCCAGACTTGCTGCGTGCTCCAGCTCTCAAGTCACACGCTCTGCCTCCCTTCTTCACTGTGCGTAGCTCCCCAGGCTCCTGCGGCCCCAGTGTGATCACAACTGACTGCCACTATTACTTTCAATATGGCCTGAAGCCATTAGCAGCCACAACCTGCTGCTCTTCCTCCCAGCCCTACAAAAAAACGGGAAAGGACCCGGCTTCTGCGGCCTCCGGGCCACAAAGAGAACAGAGTCGCCGGCGGCCTCCTGCCATGTTAGAAAAGCTCGGCATGGCTCCTGCTGTGCCAGCAAGATGGTGGCCGGACCGCGAAGGTAAGAGGTGGCTCATGGCACCAGCATCGCAACAACTAGTGGATATATCTATAATAAATGAAAAGTGAAGCTAGTCTGATTACTGCACTATTCTTTTGGGGAGGGGGTGATGGATGAAGTAATTGTTGGGATTTATTTTTCTGTATGGATTGTACCAGGAGGAAATGTACTGTATGCTAGATAATTCATGTATACCAATGAAAGGAATTTATGGTTTTTGAAAGATCCCAATCTGGTATGTTGTGTGTGATGGGGGATGGGGGTAACAGTGACCTAACTAGGTCTCTGCCAGAAGACCGCCTAATGCCTAAGGCCATTGAAAAACGTGACCTTTCTCCTCCTTCAGGAAAGAACCTGGGTGCATAGGCCAAGCTCAAACTGAGTCCCTACACTCCCAAGTGAACAACTGTACTCACCAACAGGGTGGAGCAGAGGTTACACCAATGTAACATTGATTTTTAAAAAGGGTTCCAGGGATGATTAAAAAACTACAGACCAGTGAACCAGTTAGTGCCAGCCTGTCTTAAAAACACGTTATCTTTATTTGCCACTTTAACACATACACAATAGTAAACTGCTTTTACCTTCAGAGCAGTGTGCTTCAATTGCTTACAATTAGTACCGCTTCCCTCGGTACTCATACAGCTTCGTTCCAGCTCATTGTTTAGACAGAAATATTCTACAGGAGCTGCCTTCCAAGCTCTTATTCCTCCCCTGTTGGGCCCCGCCCACAGAGCTCTCTCTCACAAGGGGAATAAAAGGGGACCAGGCACCTAGCCTGGTCCCTCACTGGTTTAAGGAGTAACATAGGGGCACTGCCTCATAGGATCCA
The DNA here is from genome assembly GCF_901001135.1 of Rhinatrema bivittatum. Taxonomy (NCBI): domain Eukaryota; kingdom Metazoa; phylum Chordata; class Amphibia; order Gymnophiona; family Rhinatrematidae; genus Rhinatrema; species Rhinatrema bivittatum. Next base: position 303,936,819 of record NC_042615.1, read on the forward strand.
TGGGACAACTACATCTTGAGTATTATATGCAGTTCCATCTTAAAAGAAATGTAGCAGAAATAAAAAAAAATGTACAGAGAAGAGCAATAAAAATGATAAAGGAACTGACTCATCCTCATATGCAGTGCGGAGGCCACAACTGGGATGGCGCTCCGCCTCTGGATGCCAGAGGGGTGGCACAGTGAAGGAAGGTGGAGGCTGGGGTACTGACCAGCGATTGCAATATAAGTGTGGGCTGGCTTCTTCTTTTGGCAATTTTTCCTTTCCATCCATGGACAGCATGATGGTGGTCTGGTATGGCATGGAGATGGAGAATGCCAAACAGTCATGGCATAGTTTGGCAGGGCTGACCATGTCCAAAGGCATATAGCAAGTATTGTCAAGTCTTCAGCTTTGAACTACTCTGCATATTCATAAGAAACTTCAAATTGAAATTCAGCAGGCAGGAGCATGGTTGCCCAATGGGAATTTGAGATGTTAGATGGCATATTTATTTTTAATCAGTTATTGATGATCTATGCTGTGGCCATAAACATCTAATAAAGATATTCTTTCTCAAATAGTGTGATATAGATTCATTTCACAAGTACAGTGAAAGAAAAGGGGCCAGGGTAGAGGTAGGGTGTCAGGCAATAAAAGGCTGGGGGGAGGAGAAAATTTGTATGTGTCATAGTTGAAGATATGGAACAGCTTCCTTATGAAGAAATGCTTAACAGGTTAGGGTCCTTCCCCATGGAGAAGAGATGATTAAGAGGGTATATGATAGAGGTTTATAAAATCATGAATGGTTTGGGATATGTTAGGGAGGGAACAGTTATTCACTATTTCAAATAGTACTAAGACTAGCACGCACTCCCTGAAACAATTGGGTAGCAGATTTAAAATGGATTTAAGAAAATATCTGTTAAGTCAATGTACAATTAAGCTGTGGAATTTGCTCCCAGAGGATGTGCTCAAAACTAATAGTATAGCTGGCTTTAAAAAAAAAGTTTGAACAAGTTTCTGGTCGACAGGTCCATTAACAATTATTAACCAGGTAGACTTGGGCATTGCCACTTGCTATGTCTGGAAGTGAGTAACAGGGAATAGATCTTCTCATGAGGATCTTCCAGGTATGTCCAAGTGATCTGAATTGGTCACTGGCAGAGACAGAATGCTGGGTGCAATGGATGATGCTCTAACCCAGATTGATAATTCTTATGTTATGTTGCCTGGTACTGTGTGGTAACTTACCACTAAGTGTCATATAACTATTTTTAATAGCTCTTTTAAAGTTTAATGCAAATTCAGCCACATCTCTGACATCATTTGTGTCTTCCAGACAACAACTAAATCAAGTGCCTGAAACAAAGCTAAGGGTAATTTTCAAGACTGTGTTTTTCCCTAGAGTTTATTTCAACCAGCTTCTAAACTAAGCACACCTGTGCTAGCACTGTCAAGTTTCATTTAAGTCATAGAAACTCATTATAGCAGACAGTTATAGGGAAGATAATAAAACTGGAAAAAACAATACATTCACAATGAAGGATGTGAGTCACCAACTGTGCTATCTCAGTATTCAGAGGAATTTTTCCTGTCTAAGGGCATGAACCTAGCTGTTAATATTTTTAACAAGAGTGGATGAAATTAATGTTTGCTTTGAATAATGCACATTTTCCTGTCAATCAGCAGCAGGGGAGAGAGGTTACACGGGTAGTCCCCTTCCTCTATCTTCCATAAGAAAGGAGGAATTAAGGGGATAGAAACATAGAAACAGGGAGAGTAACTTTCAAACAACTTTATACAGCCCCATATACACAAACATAAGGCTGAATGGAGATCTGCTACAGTACCCTACGCATATCAGGTACACGCAGATTATAAAATGTACATATGTAACCCTTTGCGGGCAAGGTCATTTTGGCCTATTGGGGGATCGGGCTTCCCCTGTTAGGCCGGTTGTTCCCATAACATGTGTTTTGTTTTCTTTTGTTGTTAAAGCTTCCTGGCCAAATAAAAGGAAAGAGGCTGCTGCAGCCCAAAGAGAGGTATATGAGGCCGCAGCAGAGCACATGCTGCAGCAGTATGAACAGATGCCTGTGGGTCACAGAAGAACCCATCCTGTCATGGCCAGAATTGAGGCCTGTGAGGCCGTGGCAGAGCCCATTCTGCCACGGCCTGAAAAGAGACCTGTTGACCATGGCAGATACCATCCTGTCACAGCCTGAAGAAAGATCTGTGGGCCGCGGCAGAGCCCATCCTGCTGTGGCTGGAATTGAGACCTGTGGGGTCACAGCAGAGACCATTCTGTGCAACCAGAAGTGAAACCTGCAGGGCTGTGGCAGAGCCCATCCTGCTGTGGCTGGAATTGAGGCCTGCAGGCTGCAGCAGATTCCATCCTGCCACAGCCTGAAGAGAGGCCTGTAAGGCTGTGTGGCCCTCTCCCCCCCAGCAAATGTTACAGAAGCAACATGGCCTCCTTCCTCCTCCCTTTGTGGAGTGTTGAGCAGCGCTGTGATTCAAAAACTGGCAAAGAGAAGGCCCCCCCCCCAAAAAAAAAGTGGGAGGTTTGAAAACTGTATGGGGCGGATTTTAAAATGCCCGCGTGTGCCGGCGCGCCTATTTTGCATTGGCCGCCGGCACGCGTAAAGCCCCGGGACGCGTGTAAGTCCCAGGGTTTTCGAAAAGGGGCGGGAGAGGGCGTGTCCGGGGTGTTCCCGAACCGACGCGGCGTTTCGGTGGCGTGCCGCGGCATTTCAGGGGCGGGCCCGGGGGCATGGCGCCGGCCCGGGGGCGTGGTCGAGGCCTCCGGACCAGCCCCCGGGACTGGAGGACGGAGCAGGGCTGCTGGCGACGCGCGCAAAGTTACGCCTGCTTTCAGCAGGCGTAACTTTGCTGACAAAGGTAGGGGGGGTTTTAGATAGGGCCGGGGGGGGTGGGTTAGGTAGGGGAAGGGAGGGGAAGGTGGGGGGAGGGCGAAGGAAAGTTCCATCCGAGGCCGCTCCGAAATCAGAGCAGCCTCGGAGGGAACAGGCAGCGCGCGCTGGGCTCGGCGCACGCAGGTTGCACAAATGTGCACCCCCTTGTGCGCGCCGACCCCGGATTTTATAAGATACGCGCGGCTACGCGCGTATCTTATAAAATCCAGCTTACTTTTGTTCGCGCCTGGTGCGCGAACAAAAGTACGCGATCGCGCAAGTATTTAAAATCTACCCCTATGTGTATATGCTTGTGTGTGTGAGAGATAGACTGCATATGTATATGAGTGAGAGAGCACCTAGGTGTGAATGTGAAAGAGAGCCTGCATGTATGTATGAGACAGCCTGAATGCGTGTGTGTGTATGAGCCCGCATGTATACATGAGAACCTGCATGTGTGTGTCACAACCTGCTTGTGTATGAGAGTGAAAGAGCCTGCATGTGTGTGGGAGAACCTGCGAGTTTATGAGAGTGAGAGACTGCAAATGTATGAGAGAGCGAGAGAGCATGCATATGTCTGAGAGCAAAAGAGCCTATGTATGTGACAGTATATATGTGAGTGAGAGAGAGCCTGTGTCTGTGACAGCATGTATGAGGGGGAGAAGAGAGTTTAAAGATTGTGAATTGGAAGCATTTGGAACTCGGATGGCGGATGTGGAAAAAGTTCCAATTTCTCTTCTTCAAGCAGAGCAAGTCCTTGAGAAAAAACTCGAGAATTTGGAAAATCTGTCTAGAAGCCTGAATTTAAGAGTTCTAAATTTCCCCATTATAAGGATGATTTCACCTATAGAACTTTTTAAAAATTATGTTACTCAAGTATTGAAGATACCTAAGGAGGCTCTGCCACTAATAGTGAAAGTTTACTATTTGCCATCCTTTACGGATGAAAGAGAAGAAGAAATTCAAGTTCAAGACCAAGATCAAACACTGAATATTTCTATAAACCCAATCCTAACTTGGGTTTATAGATCAACTAAGCATATGGCTTCCAGTCTCAGCTTTTAGTTATTTTAGCTCTGCTAAGCTCATGGCTAGTCATTCGCTGTTACCCAACCTGGATGGATCACCTTCTCTCAGCTTAAAGGCCAAGACTGGCAGGACCATGGGAAGAGAATGTGGATAAAGGTGAACCGGTAGATGTAGTATTCTTGGATTTTCAGAAGGCGTTTGACAAAGTTCCTCATGAGAGGCTTCTAAGAAAACTAAAAAGTCATGGGATAGGAGGTGATGTCCTTTCGTGGATTAAAAACTAGCTAAAAGAAAGGAAACAGAGTAGGATTAAATGGTCAATTTTCCCAGTGGAGGGGAGTGGGCAGTGGAGTGCCTCAGGGATCTGTATTGGGACCCTTACTTTTCAATATATTTATAAATAATCTGGAAAGGAATACAACAAGTGAGGTAATCAAATTTGCAGATAATACAAAATTATCCAGAGTAGTTAAATCACAAGCGGATTGTGATAAATTGCAGGAAGACCTTGTGAGACTGGAAAATTGGGCATCCAAATGGCAGATGAAATTTAATGTGGATAAGTGCAAGGTGTTGCATACAGGGCAAAATAACCCATGCTATAGCTACACAATGCTAGGATCCATATTAGAAGCTACCACCCAAGAAAGAGATCTTGGCGTCATAGTGGATAACACATTGAAATCATCGGTTCAGTGTGCTGCGGCAGTCAAAAAAGCAAACAGAATGTTGGGAATTATTAGAAAGGGAATGTTGAATAAAACGAAAAATATCATAATGCCTCTTTATCGCTCCATGGTGAGAACACACCTTGAATACTGTGTACAATTCTGGTCTCCGCATCTCAAAAAAGATATAGTTGCAATGGAGAAGGTACAGAGAAGAGCGACCAAAATGATAAAGGGGGATGGAACAGCTCCTCTATGAGGAAAGGCTGAAGTGGTTAGGGCTGTTCAGCTTGGAGAAGAGACGGCTGAAGGGGGATATGATAGAGGTATTTAAAATCATGAGAGGTCTAGAATGGGTAAATGTGAATTGGTTATTTAGTCTTTTGGATAATAGAAGGACCAGGGGGCACTCCATGAAGTTAGCATGTGGCGCATTTAAAACTAATCGGAGAAAGTTCTTTTTCACTCAACGCACAATTAAACTCTGGAATTTGTTGCCAGGGGATGTGGTTAGTGCAGTTACTGTAGTTGGGTTTAAAAAAGGATTGGATAAGTTCTTGGAGGACAAGTCTATTACCTGCTATTAATTAAGTTGATTTAGAAGATAGCCACTGCTATTACTAGCAACAGTAACATGGGATAGACTTAGTTTTTGTTGGGATTTTGCCTGCGGGCCTAGTCACAGGCAATCCCTTACCTCAAGTGGCAGGTCGCTGCCATTGTTTCATCTTCCGCTGCCTAGTGACACTGCCTGGACTGCTGCCGCTCCTGATTGTCGTGGCTGGAGCTGCCGCCAGGGTCCTTGCTTGAGAGGCAGGGAAGCCGCCTAAGCAGCCGCTTGTTTCCTCCGCGGCAGAGGTGCTGATGCTGCTGCCTGCTTCCATCTTCTTCGCGGCAGGGAGCCGCCTTCTGCCTGACCTCCCACGCGGCATGGATGCCGCCACAGGCTCTTGCCTCCCGGCTTCTCTTAGGCATGGCAATGCGCCTTTCATGCTCTCTTAAAGGGCCAGTGATGGGAAAAGTCCGCGGCCCTCATCTATGATGTCATTACCACGTTGCCTGGATCAGCCATATAAAAGGGCCCTGCTTCAGTCTCTCAGGCCTTCAGATCTGGTCTGCACAGTGGTCTGTGGTCTTCCTTCCAGTCCAGGTCCTCCGTGGTCTTCCTGTGCCTTGATGGATCTTCATTCCATGTTTTTTGTGTTCCTGATCTTCTTCATCTTTATGTTCCTGGTCTCGTCCCTCATCGGAGCTCTTTCATCGCTTGTTCCTTGTTCCAGAGTCCAGTTGTCCAGTCGTCCTGATGTTCCATGTGTCCTGATGCTTTAATGTAGCTAGTGAACGCCTCTGTGACAGGACTCAAGGCTTTAAGGAATCTGGTCCAGATTTTGCCTGAAGCTCATTGTATATCTTCTGTAGAAAGCTCAAAACCATGAGGGCTAGTCTTGTGGCTTTTGTAGTGATTTGCCCAGCATAGAAACACTAAGAAGCAAAGTGATCAGTCCCTATGGATATTTCTTGGGACAGCACAGCTACTTTAAAAGATTATAGAAATTAAATGGAGATGGATGGCACTTGGGTTGAGGTACTAAGAAAGTTGAGCATGGCAGCACCAGGGAAAGTAATGATTTTTAAAACTGACACTATTTTGGGTGACAGCAGAGTAAGGGTCTTGTCTCAAAAGAAAAAGGCTTTGCACATGGAGACTAGAACATAGAGTCTGAGGTTTTTTGAGAAAGCAGGAGTGCTGATCACCAGTTCTGCCAGATTACAAAATAAATTGTGCTGGAGCCAGCCTGCACCCAAGGGGAACAGCCACAGGTACCAGTAACACTTCTGTTACTGAATGACTGGGAAATTTAGAAGAAGCAAGAAAGAAAAGAAAATTGTGAATTTAATGTCAATGTGTTTCCTATGCTCTGGTTTAAGTTTAAAAAGGGAAAGGATAGCTAACAAGCTAACACTAATAAAGTGAACAAGAATGCAGAATACTTTAACCTGTTCTAGGTAAAGGGAGTGGGAAGACTGAAAAAGTGAATGCTATTCACCTGAAAAATTAAAGATGAGGAATTTTTTATTGTCTGTTGTTTTCTGTAGCTAGATCATCAGTTTCACCAAGCCATCGGACACCCTCACTAGGGAACTCTTAGTAGCAGGAAGATATGTGATGCCAGAGAAGCAGTTTCTGTTGTTGATTTGTTATAGCCAAGTAGTAGGTACTCCCTGGAGATGGATGCTGATGGAGGAAGGCCCCCATGCCAGTGACATCATGAACATTGCCTTGAGGCAGCCGCACCAGAGATTGCCACATCAGAGTTTGCGCTGCAGCAAATACTGCTCAGACCAAGCCCCAGAGACCACAGATATTTGCGTGCATACATATCTGAGTCACAAACCTTAGGTCTGGCAAGATTAGCAGTCTAGTAAAAGTTATTGAGCTCAATAGGAAAGCAACAGAGAAACACAAACAACATTAAAAAAAAAAACACATACAGAGGAGAAAGTCAAGCATACTTACCGTAAGAGGATCTCTCTTTATCAGAAGAGCCTGCAAGAGAAAACACTCCAAAAAGACTCACTTTCTTAAGGTACATATTTGAAGTTTGGACACAAATTTAGGACATAGAGTAACAGAGAGAGAGAAAAAAAGTATTATTATTTATTATTTTTTATTTATGAATATTTGTATAATATTTTCAAGAATTACAACTTGAATTTGCAAGCAGAATAATTATTCAACAAGAAAAAGAAAATAAAAATACATATCTAAACTTATACAATACTTCTGCATATCAAGCCCCCTACTTGGGGTCCAATCACAACCTCAGGAAAAAAAAATTACATCTATACCTAGCATATGGCATCTGAACAGGAGGTATTTAATCATATTCATCTAATAAAGCCACCAACTAATTAATGCTTATCTATGGGGAAGAGGTGGTTACAAGCATTTATTTATTTTCCATGGAATTTTTTAATTGAGAGGGAATAAAAAATATATATGATGAATTCTTATAATTAATCACACATTTACATGGAAACTTTAAAAGAAAAAGTGCTGCAATTTGCAAAACTTGAGGACACATTTGAAGAAACTGCTTTCTTTTCAACTGTGTAGCCCTAGCCAGATCAGGAAAAATGCTGACTTTCAGGACCAAAAGAATATCTTGACAGTGTCGGAAGAACATTTTCAGAATCCATTCCTTATTGGATTCTAACAAAAAGGTAACTATTAAAGTAGAAGGTTTAACCTGCTTACTTTATGATGTTTCTAGGATTTTTGTAATGTCCAAATCGACAGTCACAGGAGGTAATATTTGTAGGCCATTTTGAGAAGCGATATTCTTTTTAAATGGAGGAATATAATAAATCCTGGAAACCAGAGGTATAGTCTGCTCGGGTATTTTCAATATCTCCAACAGATATTTTCTCCACATGTCCTTTGGTGTTATCAGAGGATCTTTGGGGAAATTTATAAATCTGAGATTCTTATTTTTATTCTGATTTTCAAGCTATTTAATCTTATTTGATAATAATTGATTTTCCTTTATAATACTATGAGAAATTGTTGAAACAGCCTTAATTTCCTCCTTCAATGAAGAACTTGTCTCCCTGTTTTCCTTAGCAGCATATTCCACTTTTTAAAATCTAGAGTCCATATTATTTATCATATTTGTGACCGGTTTTAACTGTTGGAACACATTTTCATTTAAAATCTGTATCGCTTCCCATATAGCGTCCAATGAGATAACTTCAGGTCTTACCAGCTCTTTCCTGATCAAAACAGGGATCTCACCATATTCCCCCATTGATTGTGGAAATTCCACGCTGCTGGTGGCTTCCCCAGGTTTGTCAGGAGCTCTTCGGGACTCCACATAACACCTGAAAGGTTCAAGTCCTCCAAGTCCGTGCTGATCTTCTCTCCCTGGGCACCCTCTGATGTTCCCTGGGGGTGGTTAGGGTTAACCGGGGCCTTTTGATCCTCCGAGCACAGAAATGTTAGTGACTCCTGTAGGGAGGCAGGTACTACTTCCTCCTGCTCCCACGAAGGTGAGCCGACTCCCAGAGTGTCAGCCTCCCGGACAATGTGAGCATCCCACGACTAATGATGTAAGAGGAGCAGTTAAGGACTCATGCCCCCGTGCCCTCTGTTTCTACCGGAGTGCAGCATCACTTCACAAATGAAGGAAGGGAATCGGGATCCCACAGAACTCTGCTCACCAACATCTTCATAGGGCTGCCCAGAAAAAAAGTAATATTTATCTGACTCTGAGTTAAATCCAGCATAAGATTCTGCAAGAAAGAGAATAGAATTGTTAATATTGTTTATTACTGTAATATATAAAAGTTAAAAGCATTTATATTTTAAATTGACTTCTACTGTCAGCTAAAATTTTTTGAAGTATTATTACAAAAATAGCAGTTGAAAAAAAAACTTGAACACTTATATTGATTATTGCAATATAACTCCTAATCCTTTTCTTTTTAGAAAAGTAAAATTTGTTAAACTTTTTTACTTTAAGAGTTATTCATTTCAGAGGTTTTCAAGATCTCTATCCTAAATTTATCTCTACCCCTGGGAGACTTTGCTGGGAAGCCATTTCTACACAGGATACCCATTTGAGAAGAGGGCATCAGACAGAACACCCTGTGAGGTTCCATCTAGAGACCTTGCAATACAGAAATATCTAACACCCAACCAACCTCAGCCACGACAGTGGGAAAAGGCATCTGCCACAGGGAGGTGCTGTGTAGATTATGTTCTTAAACATTATGGAAAGGGAAAGCCATGCTTTCCAGAAGTTTGGAGGAATGGGACTTGACAGACACTGTACATTCAGCCCACATTCATGTATTTCATTTGGGGCTCTATAGTATTCCAGTTGTTCCTTTGTGGCAAAGGATGACATTATCTGAACATGCAAGTGAATGGCAGATTACATTACAGTAACTGAATGAAGGGAAAGGGGGAGGTGGTGATATGTTAGCAGAGTGATAAGAAGATGACAGAGAGAGAACAGAATTGTGTCTGGTAGTGAATGACAAAGCTCATGTCTTTCTTAAGTCCTTTTGTTAGCTTTGACATATCTGATCATTTTAATTTTGAATGTATTACATTCAATGGAAAGTTCTGAATTTCCCTTTTACTATTCTGATCATAATTTCATTGGTATAATAGCCTGGTTTTCTCCTATTTATGCACCTCCTCTAATGTACCATATCCATTCAATGCAGAAAATGTGACGAAGGATGCTATACTGACCCAACAGTCCAGAATGGAAAGACAAGAATAAACTTGCCCAGACACAAGTTGATACATCACAAAGAAGAGCAAGGCCACACCATGATGGGAGACAATTTTGGGGACCAGATCACGGCATCAATGACTTTATTATCTGGATACTAACTAATAAGGTCATTCTATGCAAGAATATAAGATCTTCAAAAGTAAAATGATCGGCTGCTTGAAAACAAATGCTAAAGAATTTAACAGAGATATGGCTTTGTCATATTGCGGCAATGAAGACACATCAGGCAGGATTCGTGATGAAGCGTGCTCTGAGGCTCCCCGGGGGGCCTCTCCTTTTATTGTACATAATACATAGCATACAGAAAAGCCATAACATCATTGGCTCTTGTAAATACATACATCATATCATTGGCTTTTACAGCGTTATACCATAAATGTCCTTCCTGGCCTTTTGCTGACTATGTGTAAGCTGGCAGGCAGGGAGGGGAAAGGTCATAAACTGGACATGAGACAGTTGGAATTTGTTAACCTAGCTGACTAAAGTGTGACAGCTACATAAGAGGAAGTAGCCCAGGAGCAGTGGGGCTGCTACAGCTTGTATTTCTGGTGCAGCTCGTCTACGTGCAGACAGGTTTCCTGTCTTTGCAGGCTCGAGCTTCACGGCGGTTGGTATGTGGCAATTCTGCTTGCTGCGCTCAGCGTAGGCCCGAGGAAAGGGAAGTTAGATGTGTTGATAGAGTTAACCCCTGACATGCTCTATCAGGAGCAAAGCTCATAATCCCCACATGTCACTCACTTCCAGACATAGTTCTGCTGTCTCTGTCACCTTCTTATCAATCTGCTAACACATCACCCCTTCCTACCCCACTCCATTGTAATGTCATTTGTAATCTGCTTGTTTATTCAGGTTAGTAACACTTTTCCACTTACATTTAATTTGCAATATTTCAGGCATGTGAAGTTGAGTCCTTTAATAAATTATGAAAAAAAACCAGCCTGAAGGAATGTTATAAAAATTGATATTATATTTTATGTTTTCTATAAACACAGTAATATAGTAAATTGTCATATAGTAATATGATTATTATTATAAATTTCTGTAGTGGTTTGAGACAAAGTAATATTTAATTTATTTAATAGGAGATATGCCTTCCAGAAAGGGGGTGGAGATTTTTTTTGCGTACCGGGGTTTTATCATTTATATTAATACATATTTTTGCTTTTATTAATGTATTATAATTTTTCAAATACATTCTTACCTCTTCTTTTATTATACTCTTATTTCATATCTGAATACTTAGTATAATAAACACATTTTAATAATGTGTTTTAATAATGTGTTTCCTTTAATAAGGAAATGATTAATCAGGACATTGTTCAGACTGTTAGATCAATAAGCCTAATTCAATAAGCTGCTTGACAACATACAAATATACAGTGGCTAGAATTGTTTAATTTGCAAGAGTGTAATAAAACACAATGTCTTAGGAATTTATTCAATACATTCCACTTGGTTTTACTTTTCAACATGTGAATGTGAATTTGTTTGTGGCCCTTAGACTGGTCATAGCCAGTGATTTGAATATCTAATGCCGGAAAATGTATGTGCGCTATTAAAAGTGTACTCCTGTATTGAACTAAGTCCCATACTGAACACAACATAAATGTATGTCTGTATTGTGAAATGGAGCAAAAACATGAAATGAAAGAGCTACAAACACCTTTGCCTTAGTTGTACAATGCATGGGGGAGAACAATTTTCAAAGCCATTTACACATCATCCCCAATCTTATTCCCTGCTGAAAACCACTATTAGCATCAAGTCAAACTTCCCCATTTTCTACATTCTTTACCTCACCTGCCATTCTGTCTTCTGCCCTGTCTACTGCTCTTGTGCTTCAAAGTTTTTGCCTCATATCCAGCTATCTCCTCTCCCTGACATCATCTCATCCTCACTGCAGTTGTCACAACTTCACCTTTCTTCTTCGTATTTTTCTGCTCCTCCTACTCTTAGTTGTGGATATCAATCCCAATCCTGACCCTCCAAGGCAACTTTCACCCCATACAAGCACATCAAACCATTACCCTCCAATCTTATCCCTTTTCCTTTCTACCCTCCCCCTTTTCTTCTTTTCTCATGTTCCATGTAGAATGCCCACTCTGTTTCTAACAAGCTGCCTACATTCATGACCTCTTTAGCTCTCAAACTCTTCAATTTCTTGCTTTCACTGAGACTTAGAGTTTCCATAAGAACTCTGCTTCAGTTGCTGCTGTCTGTCATGGAGATGATCTTTTCTATGATACACCTCACATGCGGCTCGATCCAGTAAGGCCGCGGTAAAAACAGTGAGGTAGTGTCAGGCGCACCCTTCCTCCCCGCACGCACAGTTCTCTTCACTAACTCCCCGATACTCTCCTCTAATCGCATGCAAATGCATGCCGCGGCTGTGAAGCGTTAGGGAAGGGTTATGCCCGCGCAACCCATTTTACTGTATAGGCGCTGTAACAGCGCCTATACAGTAACCTGGGTGCGCTGGTACCTGTCATTTCAAATGACATTTGAAATGACAAGACCAGGAAGTGTAAAAAAGTTTAAAAAGTGTAAAAAACAAAAAACCTGTGTGTTATATAAAAAAATAAAACAATTTTAAATACCTGTCGGAGGGCCGTGGGTCCAGGCGGCCGGTGGGCGGCGGGCAGCCATCAGCGGCATCCGGTAGTCCCTTCTCCCTTCCTCCCTCCCTCCCCTGCCTGGATGAGCGCCAAAATCGCACGGGCGGGTCGGCAGCGGGGGGGGGGGGGGGGGCGGCAGCAGGATCCGGGAGCGGCGGGTAGGCAGCAGCGGGGTCCGGGGGGGCAGGGGCAGCGGCAGCGGGGGGGGGGGGCAGCAGCAGGGGGGCGGCAGCAGGATCCGGGAGCGGCGGGTAGGCAGCAGCGGGGTCCGGGGGTGGCAGCGAGATCCGGGGAGCCAGCAGCGGCAGCATGTTCGATCGCGCAGGCAGGTAGGTGGCAAAGTAAAGATGGCCGCCAGCACGGGAAAATCGTGCAATTGGCCGCTGAAGACGTGACGTCACACCCCGTGACGCCAAACGTCGTGACGTCACGTCTTCAGCGGCCAATTGCACGATTTTCCCGTGCAGGCGGCCATCTTTACTTTGCCACCTACCTGCCTGCGCGATCGAACATGCTGCCGCTGCTGGCTCCCCGGATCTCGCTGCCACCCCCGGACCCCGCTGCTGCCTACCCGCCGCTCCCGGATCCTGCTGCCGCCCCCCCGCTGCCGCTGCCCCGGACCCCCCCGGACCCCGCTGCTGCCTACCCGCCGCTCCCGGATCCTGCTGCCGCCCCCCCCCCCCCCCCCCCCCCCCCCCCCGCTGCCGACCCGCCCGTGCGATTTTGGCGCTCATCCAGGCAGGGGAGGGAGGGAGGAAGGGAGAAGGGACTACCGGATGCCGCTGATGGCTGCCCGCCGCCCACCGGCCGCCTGGACCCACGGCCCTCCGACAGGTATTTAAAATTGTTTTATTTTTTTATATAACACACAGGTTTTTTGTTTTTTACACTTTTTACACTTACCATAGCAGGCCCGAGCCTTGCTACTTTTTCGTTTGTTTTTTTTTGCCCTGGTCCCGTCCGGTCTCCTGCAGCCCCGTCCGGTCCGGACGGGGCTGCAGGAGACCGGACGGGACCAGGGCGGGTAAGCAATGTTTTTACCCTACACTACACTACACTAACTCCTACTAGGGGGAGGCGGTAAACTAGCAGGTTAAGGCCGCGGCAGAACAGCGGGTTACGGAGGAGATAATATCAGCGCCCGTTACAGTATCGCAGGGGAATAGCTAATTCCTTCATTATACAGCTTTTTCGTTCATTTACATGCCGGGTGCGGAAAGGGTTATGCGTCTGTTTTCAGAAGCGATACGGACGCGTGAAACTGGACACTGTATCGCCGAACTGCCTTGCGCGCCCGAATTGTGCGCTACGAGCACGTTACAGACGGGCAATCCTCGAGCGGACGATACTGGATCGAGCTGATAGTAGGCTACGGTGGTGGTGTTGGACTGCTACTGTCCTTCTCCTAATTGTTTCAAACCATTCTTCCATCTCAATCCCATTCCTTTTCTTTCTTTGAGATACATATCATCTATATTTTCACCCCACTACTTTTCTGGGTTGCTGTCATTTATCAACCCTAGGGGTGTGCATTCGTTCCCTACGAATTGGGAATCCACAACATATAGGGACCTATTCATTGTATTCGTGGGGAAGCGAAACGTATCGCAATTCCCCACGAATACAATGAATCTTTGCCGAATTATTCAGCTGCCTAAAGGAGCCAATTTAAACAAATCCCCCACCCTCCTGACCCCCCCAAGACTTACCAAAACTCCCTGGTGGTCCAGCGGGGTGTCCAGGAGCCATCCCCTGCTCTCACACCCTCAGCTGCCAGTTTCAAAATGGTGCCGATAGCCTTTGACCTACTATGTCACAGGGGCTACTGGTGCCATTGGTCAGCCCTTGTCACATGGTAGGAACACAAGATGGCACTGATGGCCATGTGAAAGGGGCTGACCAATGGCACCAGTAGCCCCTGTGACATAGTAGGTCAAAGGATATCAGCGCCATTTTGAAACCGGCAGCCGAGGATGTGAGTGCAGGGGATGGCTCCCGGACCCCCCGCTGGACCACCAGGGAGGTTTGGTAAGTCTTGGGGGGGGTCAGGAGGGAGGGGTTTGTAGTTAATTTAATTTTAGCGGGGAAACGAATAGGAATTAATGTATAGACGTATCGGGGGGCCCCCTTGCCGAATGCAACATATCTGCCCCCCCGACAAATACGAATCTCGAATGCAACATATGGCATCCCTCTGTACATTCCTAATCAACCCTCTGATAAATCTCCCTCCTCTTTTTTCACCAACTGATTCATGGCTTTCCTTTTTTCCTTCAACCATATTCCTCTTCCCTTATTCTGGGGGACTTTATCTCCACTCTGATGACCTCTCTGATTCTTATGCCTCAAAGCTCTTTGCCTTAACCTCCTCATTTGACCTCCAACTCTGCTCTATTGCCCCTACTTGCCAGCATAACCACTGCCTTGACCTAGGTCTCTCTTCCAACTGCTCTGTCTAAGAATTCTCCAGCTCAATTCTTCCCTTCTCAGACTATCAGTGAGTCCTGGACATCCAATAGTAATGTTTCTTTTCTCAACCTTTGCTGCCCGACTAACTATACTTATTTCCACAGCCCACACCCTTACAATAGAGGCGGTGGTCTTGTCAGCTTTTTCAAATGCTCTCTCTCTTTCTCCCTCCCTTCACTAAGTTTCCCCAATCCCTTTGAACTAATCCTTTTAACCTCTGACAAGTTTTACTTGTGTATTATACTGTCATCTCCCCCCCCCCCAGCCTTTTAACACATAATCTATTCCCCCTTATTGAATTTTTTTTCATGTCTTTACCGCATCAGGAAAAAACTAACGTCTTAGGCAACTTCAACTTACACATTGACCATTAACCTCCATCAAACACTATTGCAAACTGTATTAGTGCAACCAATGCCCTTGATTGGCAACAACATATCACCTCACCCACACATTCTGCTGGCCATATTCTAGACTTGATTTTCACCAACCCATTTGTTATCTCGCTCGATTCCACTATATCTATTATGCCATTTCCATGGTCTGACCACCACCTCATTCATTGTAGCATTAATTGTAACATTCCTACTGCTGTACCTACTACTACCCCACATGGAAATTCAACCTTTTCTCAATCTCAAAAACCCTCAATCCTTTAAGGACATTTTCCTTTCTCTAGTTCTTAATTTCCCAGCAATAATACGACTGACATGGTCAATACCTGGGACAATGCTCCTACTGTCGCTTCAGGCAAACCCATCTTTACCCATACTTCCCTTCATTCCAGAACCTCCTATGCCCCAAACCTTAATGACATTAAAGCAAAACCTCCGCAGACTAGAAACAAAAAGGAGAAATAATAAATCTACCCATAATTTATCTGTATATCTCTCTGAATTATCTAACTATTGCTCCTCAATCAATGCAACAAAAAAAGCCTATTTTTCTAATCAAATTTTCCAAGCAAATAATAATCCCAAAATTCTCTTCAATACGGTCAAAAGGTTAACTAAGCAATTCAACAACTTCCTATATCCAAAACCCACTACGAATCTCAGTTTATGTGAATCATTCAAGAATTTCTTTCAAAATAAAATTGACAGCTGTTGCGCTCTCTGCTCGCTGCCCCGACCACGAGCAGCCTCACTCATTCCCTGGCCCTATGCTGCTGGTTCCCTGCTCCTGATGTGGCCCAACACCACCCCAGACTGCCGCCTCAGACCACCGGCACTTGCTGCCACTCCCATGCGACCCGACACTGCTGTGCACAGCAGGAGGGGCCGCCGCAGTCTTCCCCCTTTGTGGCATGGAGTCATAGCCGGGATGCTCCTCTTCGCGGCCCTGGTGCTGCTGTCACTGTACTTCTCTTCTTTGCGGTAGAAATGCCACCAAGGCTGCTATTCTGCACCTGCCTGTTCCAGGCCCTGTAAAGGCATACGCATGCACCTCTTCTTAATATTTAAAGGGCCAGCAGTGGGAAAAGTCCCGTGGCACCATAGGATGATGTCATCACTCTGCTTCATTTTCAACCCTATAAAAGGGCTCTCTTCCACTTCCTTGGGGCCTTTGCATCAGATCTTCACAGTTGCCTTTGGTCTCTTCATTCAACAAGGTCCTCCGTGGTCTGCTTCTGTCCAGATGGTTCCGTGTTCTTTGTTAGATGTTCCTAGATGTTCCTGGTCTCTGTGGATGTTCCTGTTCTTCATTGGAGCTCCTTCATTACTTCTCCAGTGTTCTTGATGTTCTGTGCTCCTGATGTTCCAGTCCTGGTCCTGATGTTCCAGCTTCTGGCTCTTTGTCCTGCTCCCAGGTTTCCTTCTTGTCCACCTTTCCTGATGTGCCACCATCGTGGCCGTGACCAGCCCAAGGGGGCCTGTGTAGGGCGCTTCGTGGCTTAAGGCCTGTCTTCACATCTGCAGCGCAAATCTCCAGAAGTCCCTTGCTTTTAACACCGAGGTCTGTTCCTGAATCCAAGTTCTGAATCCTGAGTCTTGAATCTTTGAATCCTGAGTCTTGAATCCTTGAATCCTAATCCTGTCTTCAAGGTTCCTTGTTCCTGCTTCCGACCATGCCCTCGACTCAAGCCAGAGCCTGCTCCGCTTCAGCTTGGTCCACAACCAGCAATGGGCGGCTGTGCAGGGCGCACCTCGGTGCAGGCTTCTCCTGAATCTTCATCATGTTTCCAGCTTCAAGCCTTCATCTTCTCATCTGGAGTCTGCTTCGCTTCTGGTGAGGTCCATGACCAGCCATGGGCAGCTGAGTAGGGCACACTGTGGTGCAGTACTCACCTGTACTAGTACTCACCTGTACTAGTGCCTGAATCCTGAACCTCTGAGTCTCACAAGTTCCTTGAGACTTCATCTGAGTCTTCTAAGTTCCTCGAGTCTTAGTCTGAGTCTTCCAAGTTCCTTAAGTCTTCGTCTGAGTCTTCCAATTCCTCAAGTCCTCGTCTGAGTCTTCCAAGTTCCTCAGTTCCATGTCTCATCATGTTCCTGCCCTCAGCCTCCATCTGGCCTCACGCATTCATCATTCCCAAGCGGCAGGTCCATAAGGGCTACCAAGTGGCCAGGGGACTATTAAGACCAGCATTGCATTGCTGGGTCTCACCTGTGCTTGCAGGTCCAGTGGAGGTCTGAGCCTGCCTTGTTCCAGTGCCTACGATACTCCACGTCTTGATCCTGGTCCAGCCTTGTTCCAGCTCCAGCCTGTGCTTGGATACTGTCACTTCCCATGGTGTGTGCCTTGGGGCTCCTCCCTGAGCTGCACCATGGCCCAAGGGCTCACATCCCTCCAGAGTAGGTGACCACACCCTTGCAATTGCAACAACAACATAGTGAACACATTCCTCAACTCTCTACCCATCTGTCAGGACGCAAAACCATCTCACTACATGGATTCCTTTGAACCCATTGCCAGCACTGAAGTAATCTAGATTATCACTAAAATGAATCCTTCCACTTATCCCCTTTCCCCTTGTTCCCCAACTCTGCTCAAATCCATGAAAGATGATATTGCACCTCCCATCGCTAATATTGTCAACTCTTCTTTGTCTATTGGATAGTTCCCCAACTCACTAAAACAAGCTGTGATCTCTCCTATCCCAAAAAAACAGAATACCACCACACCTGAATATAGCAGTTTTTGTCCTATTTCTGCATTGCCATTCATTGCCAAAGACATTGAATCTGCTGTATTAAATCAGCTCTCTGAATGCATGGATCAGTTCTACATTTTATATCAATATCAGTTTGGATTTAGACCACATCACAGAACTGAAACCCTTCATATTTCCTGCACAGACATTCTACTTTGTGGTTTCGACTCTGGTACCTCCAAAATATATATCTTCTTAGACACAATTAACCAACCATGACATATTACTCTCCCACTTATCAAACATTGGATTTACCAGCACTGTCCTACAATGGTTTAAATTAGGGATGTGCAGAAGAAAAAAAATTGTTTGATTCGTTTTTCATTTCGCCGGGACACAAATTCATTGCATTAGTTTCATAGGGGTAAAAACCAATTCGTTGATTAGTTTTATTAATTTTTCATTTCCCCATTAAAAGCAATGGGGGAAGTATTTGCAGCCTATTTTTGGCTACAGAATTGGGGTTTTCTTATCAATTCTGATGAAACTTCTGGGGAGCAATCATCAGAACGAGAAAAGAGCTTCAAGGCACTTAGACTGTGGCAAAGTGGCACCAAAGAGGCATGAATAGCCTAAGGCACTGTAAAGGGGCAAAGGGGTACCAGGAGTGGCAAGAGTGCTTTAACAGAGGGGCAAAGCAGCAGCAAGTGTGTCAAAAACACATCACAGCTTCAAAAGAGAGCACCAATAACAATTGCATGAACCCTCGAAGGCAGCACGACAGGCAAAGTGGCAAGACAAGTGGCATCAGCATCCTACAGACACAATGAAGGGGGAACATAGCAAGCAGAAAGACTAGCACCAACACACTGAGGAACCATGATAGTGGCAAGAATACCACAAGGAGTAGAGTGAGTCATCTGGTGTATGGCAGCAAGGCAGAGTGGCAGAAAGTTGATAGGGACAAGACAGGCTGGCAGAGCAGAGGTAGTCTGGTCCCTATGGTTTTGATAGGGGTAAGACAGGTTGGCCCCAGGGAGAGTTATCTTTCCTTTGCACAGGAAAGGGCTCCCTAGAATGGGTTCGCCCCCTAGAGTGGGGTGTTTCCGTTGGCGTCTAGTGAGCTCTCGCTGGTCTTTTAAAATCTGGTGGATGTAGCAGATAGACAAACAAGAATGGGTCAGAGGTTGCTAAGAGATAGGCTGGCTACACCCGGGTAGAGTTCCCTTTCCTTTGTGCAGGAAAGGGCTCCCTGGAATGGGTTGGCCCCTAGAGTGGAGCATGAGCCTTCAAGCATGGCAAGTCGACGTGGAGGAGGTTTCCATGTGAACAGCGGTTCTGGTTCAACATGAGTCAGAGGGTACTAAGAACATAAGAACATGCCTATACTGGGTCAGACCAAGGGTCCATCAAGCCCAGCATCCTGTTTCCAACAGTGGCCAATCCAGGCCATACGTTCCTGGCAAGTACCCAAAAACTAAGTCTCTTCCATGCTTCTGTTGCTAGTAATAGCAGTGGCTATTTTCTAAGTCAACTTAATTAATAGCAGGTAATGGACTTCTCTTCCAAGAACTTATCCAATTCTTTTTTAAACACAGTTACACTAACTGCACTAACCACATCCTCTGGGAAAAAATTCCAGAGTTTAATTGTGCGTTGAGTGAAAAAGAACTTTCTCCGACTATGGGCCACATGCTAACCTCATGGAATGCCCCCTAGTCTTTCTTTTATCTGAAAGAGTAAGTAACTGATTCACATTAACCTGTTCTAGACCTCTCATGATTTTAAACACCTCTATCATATCCCCCCTCAACTGTCTCTTCTCCAAGCTGAAAACCTCTTTAGTCTTTCCTCATAGGGGAGCTGTTCCATTCCCTTTATCATTTTGGATGCCCTTCTCTGTATCTTCTCCATCATAACTATATCTTTTTTGAGATGCGGCGACCAGAACGGTACACAGTATTCAAGGTACGGTCTCACCATGGAGCGATACAGAGGCATTATGACATTTTCCGTTTTATTCACCATTCCCTTTCTAATAATTCCTAAAATACTGTTTGCTTTTTTGACTGCCACAGCACACTGAACCGATGATTTCAATGTGTTATCCACTATGACGCCTAGATCTCTTTCTTGGGTGGTAGCTTCTAATATGGAACCTAACATTTTGTAACTATAGCATGGGTTATTTTTCCCTATATGCATTAGGGATGTGAATCGTTTTAGGACGATTAAAATTATCGTCCGATAATTTTAATATCGTCTTAAACCATTATGGAACACAATACAATAGAGATTCTAATGATTTATCGTTATAAATCGTTAGAATCGTGAGCCGGCACACTAAAACCCCCTAAAACCCACCTCCGACCCTTTAAATTAAATCCCCCACCCTCCCGAACCCCCCCCCAAATGAGTTAAATAACCTGCGGGTCCAGCGGCGGTCCGGAACGGCAGCGGTCCGGAACGGGCTCCTGCTCCTGAATCTTGTTGTCTTCAGCCGGCGCCATTTTCCAAAATGGCGCCGAAAAATGGCGGCGGCCATAGACGAACACGATTGGACGGCAGGAGGTCCTTCCGGACCCCCGCTGGACTTTTGGCAAGTCTCGTGGGGGTCAGGAGGCCCCCCACAAGCTGGCCAAAAGTTCCTGGAGGTCCAGCGGGGGTCAGGGAGCGATTTCCCGCCGCGAATCGTTTTCGTACGGAAAATGGCGCCGGCAGGAGATCGACTGCAGGAGGTCGTTCAGCGAGGCGCCGGAACCCTCGCTGAACGACCTCCTGCAGTCGATCTCCTGCCGGCGCCATTTTCCGTACGGAAAATGGCGCCGGCCATACGCGTATGGCTGGCGCCATTTTCCGTACGAAAACGATTCGCGGCGGGAAATCGCTCCCTGACCCCCGCTGGACCTCCAGGAACTTTTGGCCAGCTTGTGGGGGGCCTCCTGACCCCCACGAGACTTGCCAAAAGTCCAGCGGGGGTCCGGAAGGACCTCCTGCCGTCCAATCGTGTTCGTCTATGGCCGCCGCCATTTTTCGGCGCCATTTTGGAAAATGGCGCCGGCTGAAGACAACAAGATTCAGGAGCAGGAGCCCATTCCGGACCGCTGCCGTTCCGGACCGCCGCTGGACCCGCAGGTTATTTAACTCATTTGGGGGGGGGTTCGGGAGGGTGGGGGATTTAATTTAAAGGGTCGGGGGTGGGTTTTTAGGGGGTTTTAATGTGCCGGTTTTGCGATTTTTAGATTTTTAGATTTTTCACGATTTTTCACGATATTTTACCCCCCCAAACGGCAACAATACGATTCCCTCCCCCTCCCAGCCGAAATCGATCGTTAAGACGATCGAGGACACGATTCACATCCCTAATATGCATCACCTTGCCATATGTTAAATTTCATCTGCCATTTGGATGCCCAATTTTCCAGTCTCAGAAGGTCTTCCTGCAATTTATCACTAAGAGATAGGCTAGCTATACCCAGGGAGAGTTAACTTTCCTTTGCGCAGGAAAGGGCTCCTGAAATGGGTTGGCCCCTAGAGTGTGGTGGTTCCGTTGGCATCTAGTGAATACCCAGAAGCTATTAACTGTACTTATGCACTTCACCTGATAACAAAGGAACTTGAAGATCTCTCAGAAATAAGAAAATTGCTACTCAAGTCCACATCTACAATATCAACCTATGTTGACTTTGTAGTTTACACAGTGCCTCTGTAAACTATGGGAACACAGAGTATGAACTAGAGTACAACTACCACCAGTTTTCTATAGTACTAGAAACATTAATGTTGGCACCTAAGAAAGAATTAGGGAAAATGGCCAATATTATGAAGGTCATGAAAACTATTGCGCACAGCATTAGAGGAAAAACCCTTGTAGGGACATAAGGCCTGGACAGACAGGCACAGCATTAGAGGTCAAGCCCTTGTAGGGACATAATGCCTGGACAGACAGGCACAGCATTAGAGGTCAAGCCCTTGTAGGGACATAAGGCCTGGACCGACAGGCACAGCATTAGAGGTCAAGTCCTTGTAAGGACATAAGGCCTGGATGGACAGGCACAGTGTTACAGGTCAGGCCCTTTTAGGGATGAAATGCCTAGACAGACAGGCACAGCATTAGAGGTCAAGCCCTTGTAGGGACGTAATGCCTGGACAGACAGGCACAGCATTAGAGGTCAAGCCCTTGTAGGACATAAGGCCTGGACTGACAGGCACAGCATTAGAGGTCAAGCCCTTTTTGGGATGTAAAACTTGGATGAACAGGCACAGTGTTTGAGGTCAAACCTTTGTAAATACCCAGAAGCTATTAACTGTACTTAAGCACTTCAGCTGATGACAAAGGAACTTGAAGAGCTTTCATAAATAAGAAAACCGCTATTCAAGTCCAAATCTACAATATCAACCTATGTTGAATTTTTAGTTTACACAGTGCCTCTGTAAACTATGGGATCACAGAGTATGAACTAGAGTGCAACTACCACCAGTTTTCTATAGCAGCGCTTCTCAACCGGCGAGTCATGACACAGTAATGGGTCACCAAACATCAGCAGATGTGTCGTGTCTCCCGGTGTCCCACTGCCCATTGCACTTCCCTTCTCCCTTTTTCCAGCCCCCGTGGGCCAATTGGAAGCCTCCTTTCTTCCTACCCCCATAGCCCAATGGGAAGCCTCCTTCATTCTGCCTGTCCCTGCGCAGGCCAATCGGAAACCTCCTCCCTTCTACCTACCAGTGGGAGTAGGAAGAAGGGAGGAAACCTTTGATTGGCCGGTGAGGCAGGCATCAGAATGCCCGGGGGTGGGGTGGGAGGAATAGAAGTGTTGACTCTACAGGACCAAAGGACCGTGGCAGGTGAAGAGGAAATCCGACCCTGACCGAGGCCACCACGGGAGCCCATGTCCATGGTGGAGAAGAGGAAATCCGACCCCGACGAAGCAAGGCCACCACGGGAACCCATCCCCGTGGTGGCAAAGAGGAAACCCAACCTTGACCGAGTCCACCACGGGAGCCCATTCCCGTGGTGGCACAAAAAGAAGGCCTGCCGGACTAAAGCCGCGACGGAACTGGAGCCCATCCCTGCAGTGAAGAAAGAATATGTTTTTGGTGAGAGCGGCTGTGGTCTGTGTGTGAATTAGTGCCTGGGTGAGAGCTTGTGTGTGTGGGTGTGAATGAGTGCTTGGGTGAGAGCTTGTGTGTCTGTGTGTGAATGGGTGCTTGGGTTAGAGCTTATGTGTCTGTGTGTGAATGGGTGCCTGGTTGAGAGCTGATGTGTCTGTGTGTGAAAGCTGGTGTGTCTGTGTGTGAATAAGTGCCTGGGTGAGAGCTGGTGTGTCTGTGTGTGAATGAGTGCCTGGGTGAGAGCTGGTGTGTCTGTGTGTGAATGGGTGCTTGGGTGAGAGCTTGTGGGTGTGAATGGAAGCCTGGGTGAGAGCTGGTGTGAATGGGTGTGCTGCATTCATGCCTATTCTCGCCCTCGCTCCACCCTCTCTACCTTGTGGCGACTCCCTTCGGCTCTGACGGACAGATGTTGCCGCGGCTTCTCTTCTCCATTTTCTTCCTGGAATCCCCGGGCTGGCATGAAGCTATGGATCCGCCATGTTCCTGATGATGTAAGGGCATGCGCGCTCCAGATTTTGTACCAGCAAGGGCGCGAACCTCAGGGGCGTCCCCCGTAGTGACGTCATCCGCTTCCAACATAAAAGGTCTATGATTGCTAATTCAATTCAAGTTAGCAAGGACAAGGGTAGGAACCCCTTCCTCGCAACTCTCTGGGAATCCTTTCTCCGTTGCTCTGCCTCTACAGACTCACCTAGGGGTACCCGCTCCTCAGGGGCCCCGCTCTATCTCTTCTTGATTTCAGGTTGTTGGAAGAGATCTGGTACCCACCTCTCGAGAGCCTACGTTCCCGAATACTCAGAAAAGACTCCTATTGCCTGGAGGTGATTGCAGACGTGAACACAGTGAGTCCTATTACAGACAGGAAATAGTACTCACTCCACGAGGGCCCATGTTCCTAATTTCTAAGACTCCCTTCAGTCTAAGACGTTATCGCAGGTACGGAGATCGTGAGTTACCATTGCAGATTGCAGATAGGAACCGGTACTCACTCCACGAGGGCCTATGTTCCTAATACCTTTCTCAGACTCTCTTCTTCCTCAGAACATATCGCATACCTATATCTTATGGATTACTATTACAGATTTACAGAATGGAACCAGCACTCACTCCACGAGGGCCTATGTTCCTAAATCTATCCTAGCCTCTCTTCTATTCCAGAAGCCATCTCATACACAGTTATTGTGAGTTCTATTTCAGACTGCCTACAAGAACCAGTATTCACCTGCGGCTCTTGTTCCTGAATAAGTGAAGACTCTCTGTTGCATAAGAAGACATTACAGATATCTACAAGTGTGAGTGTATCATCTACCACTGGTTATATGTCCAGCATACCCTGTCTACTTACTACCTATAGTCTCTCCTTACAGCTCAGCAACTCAGAGATCGTGATTCCAGTATCTGAGGGACTTCAGCCCTGCTGGGCACATCAGCTCACTACTGCCACCTCTGGTGGTTCTACTTCCAGTCTAATAAAGAACTATCTGTGTTTGTCTCAATACTCCAGCCTAGCCGGTGGTCCCTCTCAGGATCTCTACTTGAGGGTGCTATCATCTGCCATCGGCCCAGGGATTCACTATTTCTACTAAGTGTTACTCCTTACACTAATAGAGTGGTATCATCATCTGCCACTCTGTGGGAGCCAACCCACATCAGACCATATCAGATAGCCTACTCCCCGTGAGGATCATATAGGTTGCTGCCTCCTCTTTCTACAGGAACAAAGCCAGTGAGAGACTATGTGTATGAATGACTGTATGAGAGAGAGCATGTGACAGTGAGAGCCTGTGCTTGAGCAAGACAGCATGTGGGAGTGAGAGAGCCTGTGTGTGTGAGAGTTAGACAGCATGTGCCAGTGAGAAAATGTGGGTATGAATAACTGTATGAGAGAGAGCATGCGACAGTGAGAGCCTGTGTGTGTGTGAGAGAGAGAAATGCATGTGAGAATGAGAACCTGATTGTGTGTTTGAGGGAAGACGATGGAGAGAAAAGAAACAGAAAAAAAGACAATATTTATTTATTATTTATTTATTTAAGGGTTTCTTATATACCGAGGCACGTTTGCAAAACATCACCTCGGTTCACAATGTAACATAACTTAGCAACAAGCTTTACAATAATAATAATAATAATATTATTAATAACTTAGCAACAAGCTTTACAATAATAACATTAACAGGTAGCGGTTAATAGGGCAGGGGATGATAATACGAGATATATATACAAATGTACATGTTAGTTTAAACAATAAAGTTATATAAAGCAATCAGGATAATCAGCAGGGTGAAGTGATAGATGGAAGGGGAAGATGAGGAGAAGACCTAAAGAGGTTGGGAGGAGGGGAGAGAAGATAGAAAGGGCGAGGGTCAATTGGGTAGGGAGAGAAAAAAGAAAGGGCGAGGGTCAGGTGGGCGGTCGGTTGGGCGGTCATGTCATATCTTAGGGGAAAGTCAATTCGTTAGTCAGGGTATGCTAGTTTGAACAGCCATGTTTTAAGATTGTGCTTGCATTTTTTGTGGCAAGGTTCCTGGCGTAATTGGGAAGGCATTTTATTCCAGTGGGCGGTTCCTGCGATGATGAAAGATCGCTCTCTAAAGGTGGTATGCTTCATGAACTTTGGAGAAGGTATCTGGAGTTTGGCCAGGTGATGCGTTCTTGTGGGTCTTGTCGGAGTGTGAAGCAGGAGATGTTCAGGGAACCATTGCATGTCATGGTTATGAATGGCTTTGTGTATGAGCGTGAGTACTTTATTTACTATCCTGGAGGTTACGGGGAGCCAATGTAGTGATTGAAGGACGGGAGTAATGTGGTCATGACAGTGAGTGTTGGTAAGGATGCGTGCTGCAGCATTTTGTAATAACTGTAGAGGTTGTAGGGTACTTTTTGGTAAGCCTAGGAGGATAGTGTTGCAATAATCAAGTTTGGACAGGATCATAGCTTGCAGAACTGTGCGGAAGTCAGAGGTATGAAGAAGAGGTTTGATTCTCTTCAAGGTGTGGAGTTTGAAGAATCCGCTTTTTATGGTGGCTGAAATGAATTTTTTGAGATTAAATTGATCGTCTATCATAATGCCAAGGTTGCGGACTAGTAGGGTAGGAGGGCAACTGGGTAGTGAGGGTGAGGGGGAGAGACTGCATGAAGGGTTGTTAGGAGGGGAGAAAATGAGTAGCTCTGTTTTGTTAGTATTGAGTGCAAGGAAATTATCGGAGAGCAGTTTATTTATCTCAGATAGCGCAGAGTTCCAGATCTTCATTGCGTTTGCAATGGAATCATTTATAGGGATGAGTATCTGCACGTCGTCAGCATATATAAAGTGCTGGATACCCAGTTTCGAGAGGAGTTGGCAGAGGGGGAGGAGGTATATATTAAAGAGTGTAGAAGAGAGGGATGAACCCTGTGGTACTCCTTGAGATAGTTTGACAGGGTTAGATTTGTTACAACCAATTTTTACACTGTAGCTTCTGTCACTGAGGTATGATTGGAACCATAGTAGGGCTGTGCCGGCAATGCCAATTTCCATGAGGCGTTTGATGAGTGTGAGGTGGTTGACGGTATCAAATGCCGCAGAGATATCTAATAGTGCAAGTATGTGGGATTGTCCGTTGTCCATGGCTTTAAGTATAGATTCTGAGAGGGTGATGAGTAGTGTTTCTGTACTATGGTATACTATGGTGTACTATGGTATAAAAGGAATTGGCAAAAATAATAAGAAAGGGAAGGTGGAAAAAATAAGAAAGGGGTGGAAAAAAAAGCCTGTGACCAACCAATTAGAAAACTAAGATCAGACAGCAAAGGTAAAAAAACCCATAAATTACCTTTTAGTGATTGGCACATGTAATCTTTGGGCATGTGTAAGAATAGCACTTTCTCTATGCGGATCTCACAATGTACAAGATCAGCATGGAGAAAGTGGAAGCCCACGGGGCCTGCACAGAGGAGACAGCAGAATGGGCTTCAGTGTCAGTAGCAGCAATCGGCACCTCCCCAATAGCCATGTGGCAGCAGTGACAGTGGCAGCAGAGGAATGAGAGAGGTTCCGAGGTTGCTGGCAAAAGAGAGGGGGGTCTGCCTTTAGTGTATGCATGTGTATGAATGGGACTCTGCCTGGGGGTGTATGTGTGTGAATGCATGGGTACCTGCATGGGGGTCAGTGTGTGTGTGTGAGAATGACTGGGAGCTTGCCTGTGTGTGTGTGTGTTTATGTGTATGTGAGGGAGCCAGTGAGTGTGAGAGCATGAGTGTGTATGAGAAAATCCAAGGGAGTAAGAGTTTGTGTGTGGGGGGGTTGTGTGGAGGGGGAGAGAGTATCTTAGAGCTTGAGAGTGTGTCATTGTCAATGAGAGCGAGAGGTTATGGTGGATATAAGAGCATGAATGTGTATGTATGTGACAGTGTATGTATGAGAGAGAATGGACATGTGAGTATGTGTGAGAGAGAGAGGATAACCTCCTAATCCTTGACAATATCAGGGTGACTGGAAATCAAGAGCTCCCACAGAAAGGGACAGCAGGGGCTTTTTAAAATCCTTATTAGTTTTAATTGAAGATTTAGCCAATGAAATTCAGCAACAAAAAAGTCACTAAGCAGGTAAGGTAAAGAATTATTTGTTTTTGCTTCATTAATAAATACAGTACATATATTAAAATTATAACTTTTTGTTATTAATCAGAGCTACAAATATCACAAAATTATGGATTTTTCTAGAAGTGACACACCACCCAAGTTATCCTCGGTTTTTTTTTAATGAATTTTGACACACTGAGCTCAAAAGGTTGGCCATCACTGGCCTATGAAATGAATTAGCAAACCAAAATGTATTTTATACCTTCCACATTCCTATAGAAAACTATGAGAACAGGAGCTCAAACCAGGAAGGTCACAACAGGCAACAGGAAGTACTAAGAGCAGAAGATATAAAAAAAGAGCCCTGACAGTGTCAAGACATGCCCTGCTAAGATCTAAAGTACTAATGACTTATGAAGCTCCTAAACTTTAAGTGATATAAGTCCTAGATGGGGATTAGTTATTTCTGTTTAGGGTTATCTGATGAGTCATGGGGAAAGCAATAAATATGGCAAGCTTGTATAATAATGTTGCGATCCCCCCCTGCTGCTGCGCTACAGGAGGTCTCTTAACCTCCTCTAGAGGCCGCTCTGAAGCCAGGGCCTCGCCTGCGCATCATCCAGGACTTGCTCCAGGGCCTGAGAGGCCTAGCTGCTCCTGAGGCATGCCGGTGGCTTGCAGCCTCAGTGTTTGGACTTCCTGTTGGGCGACGCCCTTCCCTAGGGGCTGGCCCGCAGCTCTCTACCCTAGTTATAGGACCAGCGGTGGGCGGTCCTGGCAAGCTCCTCCCAGGGAGTTGCCTTCTTCCTCCAGTATTTAAGGACTTTCTGTTCACTGTGTCTTCGGCCTTCGGATCAGGTCCTACAGTCGTCTGTATCCTTCCTGATCCAGGTCCTCCGTGGTCTGCCTTGTCTAGATGGATCTTACCTGCTTTTGTCTATGATGTCTGTTCCAGTCCAGGCCTTCGGATTGGGTTACACAGTTGCCTGTGGCCTCTCCCGATCCAGGTCCTCCGTGACTATGACTCCTGCTTGTCGTCAGCCTGCCTTGACTCCGGTCCGTGACTCCGACTCCTGCTTGTCTTCAGCCTGCCTTGACTCCGGTCCGTGACTCCGACTCCTGCTTGTCTTCGGCCTTGGATCTGAGCATTACAGTCGCCTGTAACCTAGCCGATCCAGGTCCTCCATGTTTGATGGCGCCTTGTCCTGTCTCTGCTTGATGTTCCTGATGTCCAGTGTCTCTGCCTTGATGCCTGTCTCTGACCCTGCCTAGATGTTTGTTCCTGTGCCTGCCAGCCGTAAGGGCTTCGGATGTGAGTTTCCCAGCATCGGAGTCCTGTTCGCCTGGGTCTTCCCCGCGCCCTCCTTCTCAGCGTGGTCCGCGACCAGCCTCCCAGGGCTGTGTAGGGCGCGTCTGGGACAGGGTGGTCCGTGACTCAGTCCCACGGGTGGGCTGAGTAGGGCGCCCTGATGGACAGTGCAATGTTCCCGTCCAGCCTTGTCTCCAGTGTCTGCTTCAGCCCGTACCCTGATGTCTTCCTCTGCCAGCCGAGGGGGCTTCGGATGTGAGTATCCCAGCATCGGAGTTCCTACTCGCCTGGATCCTTCTAGTGTCTCGCTTCAGCCCTTGTCCTGATGTCTCCGTCTGCTTCAGCCTGCTTCTGCCCTGTCTGATGTCGTCTGTTTAAGGACTCTGTCTGCCCTCGCCTCTGTCCGGCCTGCTGCCCATTGCCGTTCCCTGCGGCAGGTCCGAAAGGGCCGGGAACAGTCGGAGAACCGTTCATTAGTCAACTTCCCCGTGTTGGCTACCATGGGCATGCAGGTCCGGCTGAGGGCCGGACTTCCTGCTTCTGTTCCTGCCTGCCTGGCTCACCATGCCTGCTCAGCTCACCTCCCACGGTGTGGCCTTGGGCTCCTCCTGGGGTCCTGCCGTGGCCCAAGGGCTCACCACCCGCCCGAGACGACCGCGCCCGCGCGCGCTCGTAACAAATAAACCTTATAAACTCTGTTATTGTTTCTTCATTTTTTGTATCCATTATAGAGGAGTCTTAGACTGGAGGTTGGTCCCCTTGGAATCCCAGTTCATGTCATAAACAGCTCAAGGTACTGTGAGAAGAAGAAAGCAGAACCAACAGTGGCAAAAATACCTCCATGCACCAGCCATCCAGTGCTCCTACCATGTGACAGGGGCCGGCCAATGGCACGGATACCCTGTCACATGGTAAGGATAAAGGGCCATTGGCGCCATTTTTATTAGTGTCAGCCGACGGCCCGAGAGCGGGAGATCGCTCCCGGGACCCACACCGGACCACCAGGTACATGTAAGATGTTTTTGGGGGGGTCTGGAGGGTGGGGGAAGCTAAGGGATTAGTTTTAAAGGGTCGGGGTGGGTTTTTTGTTTATTGGCTCAGGCACAGCCAATAAACAAAACCGCGATCGGGCCAGATGGAAAAAAAAACACGATGTGAATCGGAACCGGAATCCAAACTGATTCCGGTTCCGATTCACATCTCTATTAGAATCGTCTGATGTGGGAATTTCAATGGGATTGGTCAGATCTTTTACATAGGTAAACAGAGCTCTTGGGTTATATTGAAAATGATTTATTTTGTTAGAATAAAATTCTTTCTTTGCTTTATTGGTGGATTCATTGTATTTATGTAAGATTGATCTATAGTTTGTTAATGAGTCAGTCGTAGGAGACGCTCTCCATTATCTCTCAGCCTTTCTCAGGGTTCTTTTTAGTGTTCTCAACTCAGTGGTGTACCATGGGGAATGTTGTTTTTTATTAATAGAAATATCTTTTTTTGTAAGTGGATAGCAATTATCAGCTACTTTTTTTGTTAGTGATATCCAAGAATTAATTGAATTCTTACTATTTGGTAAATCTAAATCCTTCAATAATTTTGTATCATCTGCAAATTTGATCACCTCACTCATCGTGTACCTTTCTAGAACAATTATAAATATATTAAAAAGCACAGATCCCTGAGGCACTTCATTGTTTATCTTTTTTCACTATGAAAACAGACCATTTAATCCTACTCTCTGTTTCCTGTCTTTTAACCAGTTTGCAATCCACAAAAGGATATGCCTCCTATCCCATGACTCTTTAGTTTTCTTAGAAGCCTCTCAAGAGGAACTTTCTCAAACACCTTCTGAAAATCCAAATAACCACATCTACCGGTTCACCTCTATCCATATTTTATTCACCCTTTCAAAACAAAATGCAACAGATTTGTGAAGCAAGACTTCCCTTGAGTAAATCCATGCTGGCTGTGTCCCATTAAACCATGTCTATCTATTTACTCTGTGATTGTATTCTTTATAATAGTTTCCATGATTTTTCCTGGCACTGAAGTCAGGCTCACCTGTCTATAGTTTCCTGGATCACCTCTGGCTACCTTCCAGTCTTCAAGTAAAACATGATTTTAACTATAGGCTACAAATTACTTATAATAGGTCTGAAATTTCATTTTTTTTTTGTTTCTTTCAGAATCCTGGGGTGTATTCCATCTGGTCCAGGTGATTTGCTACTCTTCATTTTGTCAATCTGGTCTACTACATCTTCCAGATTCTCCATGATTTGGTTCAGTTCAACTGAATTGTCACCCTTGAAAACTGTCTCCGGAATGGGTATCTCCCCAACATCCTCATAGGTGAACACTGAAGCAAAGAATTCATTCAGTATTTCTGCAATAGCCCTATTTTCCCTAAGTGCCCCTTTAACCTCCTCGATCATCGTCCAACCAACTCTCTCACAGGTTTCCTGCTTCAGATATATTTTAAAAAGTTTTTATTATGAGTTTTTGTCTCTATGGCCAACTTCTTTTCAAATTCTCTCTTAGCTTGTCTTTTCAATGTTGTATATTTAACTTGCCAATGCTTATGCTTTTTCCTATTTTCTTCAGATGGCTCCTTCTTCAAATTTTTGAAGAAAGAACTTTTGGCTAAAACAGCCTCTTTCACCTCACCTTTTAACCATGCCAGCAATTGTTTGGCCTTCCTTCCACCTTTCTTGATGTGTGCAAAACAACTGGACTGTGCTTCTAAGATGGTATTTTTTTAAAATGTCCCACCTTTTGTACACTCTTAAGCTTTGCAGCTGCACCTTTCAGTTTTTTATTATCTATTTTTCTCATTTTATCAAAGTTTCCTTTTTGAAAGTTTAGTGCTGGAACTGTGGATTTGCTTTTTGTCCCCCTTCCAGACATTAATTCAAATTTAATCATGTTATTATCACTATTGCCAAGCAGCCCCACCACCACTACCTCTCTCACCAAATCTTGTGCTCCACTAAGAATTAGATCTAAAATAGCTCCCTCTCTCATCAGTTCCTGAACCAATTGTTCCATAAAGCTGTCATTTATTCCATCCCAGAAATGTATCTCTCTAGCTTGTCCTGATGCTATACTTACCCAATCAATATAGAAGTAATTGAAATCTCCCATTATTACTGCACTACTAATTTAGTTAGCTTCCATAATTTCTCTTAGCATTTCATCATCTGTCTTATCATTTTGGCCAGGTGGATGGTAGTTTACTCCTGTATCTTCCCCAACACACACATGGGATTTCTACCCATAAAGATTCTATTGTGCATTTAAAGACTTACAGGATCTTTATCCTGTTGAACTCTATGCCATCCCAGACATAAAGTGCCATTCCCCCCGCCCCCCCCCCGCCAAGTTGCTCCTCCTTATCATTTTGATATAATTTGTACCCTGCCATGGCACTAACCCATTGGTTATCCTCCTTCCAACATATCTCTGAGATGCCAATTAAGTCTATCTCATCATTCACTGGTATACATTCTAACTCTTCCATCTTACTTCTTAGACTTCTGGCATTGGCATACAGACATTTCAAATTATGTGTTTTTTTATTAACAATCTGCTTTTCCGTTGACAGGGATAATTTGGAATCTTTTAGCTCAGGTGATTCTTTATTTATAGGCACATGGACTACTTTTGCTTTCATTAGAACCTCTCTGTTGGGACGCCTTAACTCTCCTGCTTCATTAGTATCCATCGAAGATACTTCCCTCTGAACCATGCACTGCTGAGCATTCTTCGGCTTTCCCCTTTGTTCTAGCATAAAAGCTGCTCATCTTCTTTTTAAAGGTTAACACCAGCAGCCTGGTTACACCATAGGTTAAAGTGGAGCCTGTCCCTTCAGAAAAGACTCCCTCTTCCGCAAAAGGTTGCCCTGTTCCTAACAAAACTGAATACCTCTTCCTTGCATCATCATCTCATGCATGCATTAAGACTCTGGAGCTCTGCCTGCCTCTGGGGACCTGCACATGGAACAGGGAGCATTTCTGAGAAGGAGGTTCTGAATTTCATCTTTCTACCTAAAATACTAAATTTGACTCCAGAACCTCCCTGCCATATTTTCCTATGTTGTCAGTATCCACATGTTCCACAACAGCCTGCTCCTACCCAGCACTGTATAAAATCCTAAGTGATGCATGAGGTCCACTATCTTCACACCTGGCAGGCATGTTACCAGGAGATCCTCACATTCAGCAGCCATCCAACTCTCTACATTCCTAATAATTGAATTATCAACTATGACGGCTGACCTAACCCTTCCTTCCTGGGCAGTAGCCCTGGGAAATGCATCCTTGGTGCAAGAGGACAATGCATCACCTGAAGAACAGGTCCTTACTACAGGATCACTTCCTGCTGCACCAGAATAATGCTCTCCAACCAGGAGACCTTCCTTCTCCAAGGCAGTACCAGGGCTGCCAGACTGGAGTTGGGACTTAGCTATTATGTCCCTGAAGGTCTCATCTATATACCTCTCTATCTGCTTCAGCTCCCCCAGGTCTGTCATTCTAGCCTCCAGGGATCAGACTCATTCTCTGAGAGCCAGGAGCTCTTTTCACCAGATGCACACATAGAACCTCTCACCAGCAGGTAAAAAATCAAATATGTAACACTTGATGCAGAAGACTGGGTGGTCCTGCTCTTGCTGATGCATTGCTGCCTTCATCTTAATTTTGTTGAGTTCTTAGTTAAGTTTATGTTGTTAATGGAGTTCTTAGTTAAGTTTACGTTGTTAATGGAGTAGGAACGTGTAAATAAGTCCTTTAAATTTATTGGTATATTCACTATTAATATGGTAGTGACCTTACCAAACTCTTGGTAAGGGCTGGGTCAATTTTCGGTTTTTGATAATTTTTTTTTTATGGATTTTTAATGATTTTTAATTGATTTTTAATGGAAAAGTGTCTCTTGCCTCTAAATCAAAGAATGAGCTAAAGGTGGATGGGAGATGGGTGAAAGGAGGGAAAGACAAAAATATTCAAGCTATTACCTACCCTTTAGCTTGCTTTTTATAATACACACACACACGCAAACTCTAAACTATTACCTACCTTTTGGCTTGCTTTTTATAATGAACACACACACCGGTATTTTACCTTTTCCCAAAATGTTTTAAGCTCTAAAATTTACCAAAGCAATAATTACTGATATTCTTCAGCCACCAGCAAGATGATCTTCTCCTCTCAGTACTCCCATTGTATTGGGGGTTACTGAGCTCTTCCCCTGCCATATATCTCATGCTTCTAAAGCAAGTTAGTACAACACAATCCCTTTCGTGAATTATGCTTCAGTTAGTTAGCTTGAGTGACTCACTGCTATTCTATTTGTTTAACAAATGTCAACTCCTACTCAGATCAATCACACTACTCTAACACCTTTTCAAGGTGAGTAACTGACCTTTTTCAACCTTTTTACTTAGGTATACACACACACTCTAAGCTATTTCCTAACTTTTGTATTGCTTTTTATAACAAACATACACAAACTAAGGGGGTCATTTATCAAAATGCGATAAGGCATTTTTGCATGCGTTAAGGGCTTATTGCATGTGAAAAGCCTCGTTAACGCATGCGAAAATGTGTTTAACGCATGCGATAGCACCATATTGTATGGTGCGATGCAAATTCAGAAAATAGGAGGAGTTAGGGGTGGAGAGTGGTTAGCCTGTCTGTGAAGAGCTATTGCACAGCTGATTTTAATTACACCTCTTTGAATTGTGATGTCTCCTGTAAGGAGAGAGGGAGGGAGGGAGAGAGAGAGAGACTGGCCATATGCCATCCCCATAGGTAGGTATTTGTATCCCTATGATAGGCCCATCTAGTAACTCGAGGTGGGGTTTAGGTATGAGTGTAGGGGGGTTAGGGGCCACTTTGACATTCTATGTGACACATATGAACAGAACAGTGGTCTCTTGTGAAGACTTGATGACCTTCGGAGTGAGGAAACTCACTCCAAGATGAGATTTGGGCAATGTTCTCTCCACCTAGCTTGATGTTACCCAGGTAAAGAGTCCATCAAGCTAGGTTGAGAGAACACTGCACAAATCTCATCTTGGAGTGAGTTTCCTCACTCCGAAGGTCATCAAGTCTTCACAAGAGACCACTGTTCTATTCATATGTGTCACATAGAATGTCAAAGTGGCCCCTAACCCCCCTACACTCATACCTAAACCCCACCTCGAGTTACTAGGTGGGCTTACCATAGGGATACAAATACCTATCTATGGGGATGACATTACAGCCAGGCTCTCTCTCTCTCTCACAAAAAAATGGTCCACCTAGTAGTCATATGCAGGTCTGACACCTATCACAAATTCAGAAAATGTTATAGCAATGTGCACTAACTTAGCTCTTCACATAGCTAATTAGTGCAAATTGCAATAAACTGAATTTTTGCATAAACCATGCCCCTTTTGCTATCGCATGCGGTACTTACTGCATTTTAATAAATCCAGGCCTAAGTTATTATCTATCTTTTGTCTTGCTTTTTATAATACACACAAACAATAAGCTATTTCCTAACTTTCGGCTTGCTTTTTATAACAAACTCACAAACTGTAAGCTATTTCCTACCTTTTGGCTTGCTTTTTATAACAAGCCATGGGTTTGCTTTTAAACAATTGTGTGAAGAACACACACACACTAAAGAATATACCCTAACAGTTTACCTCTCCCCAAAACTTTTTAAGTTCTCAAAATTTCCAAAGCAATACTTACCAATCCTTTTCAGCTACTAGCAAGATGATCTTCCTCTTTCAGTGCTCCTATTCTATCTCTTACTTCTAAACAGATAAAAAAATGTATGTTTTTCATCTTATACAGTGACCCTGTGTGACAAGATGAAACAGAACATCACACTATAATTTAATGTTCTCCTTCTTTTCCTTTCTAAATCTATTTCTCTACTTTTTCTATGACTTTGAGAAAGCTTCAGAAGCACAACCTCTCTGTATGAAATCCAGCAGATGAATGATTCAATACAAAATGGTTACTGCTCATAGTTGTATGTTTCTTTCAGTTTCAAGTTAAAAATAGGAACTTATTTTCAATCCATGCAGGTGCCAGCTGGGATAGGATAGCAAAAAAAAATACTTGACCTTGATTGGCCCTGTTCTTTCCTTGCTCTTTCTCACCCCATCTCTGGTCAGTCTAGCTTCGGTGCTCTCATTAGTGTGCATTAAGTAGATAAAAAAAAACAACCTGCAGTTTTTCTTGTCACATAGACTTGAAAGGGATCAAAATATGAAAGAGAACACAAATTTTCATTATTTTCAAAAGCACTGTCCACTTGTTTCATTTTGAATGAAACAAACTAAAAATGCCTTGTTTCGTTTGAATTTCTATTAGTGGTAAACAGGTAATGTTTCCTCTCCTCCTGATCGTCTATGCTATAAATGAAGACTTTACAATGGGATTATTTCCAAAAGATTCCAATAATGTCAGCCCATGTGATTAGGTCTTACAGTGTGTTACTGTTTGACCACATCCCAAAACACAGGGGGCCAATGCAATATCACATGCATAAGACATGCATCCAAACTGGGCGCCTGTTTTTTTTTTTAGTGCGCGCACATCCACCTCTCCTGGGCATGCACTGCAATATTCTAATGAGCTGCTGCACTAAAAAGGATGTGCTAGGGATATATTGTGCAACCCTAGCACTCAACAGCTTCAGGCGCCCAGGAGATGTGTCTGTGCGTGGGTTAGGAAAATGGACATCCAATAAGAGTATCTGTTTTATCCTGCCACAGATTATTTACTGGCACAATATATACACACACAATATACACAGCCTGGAGCATATATATTGTGTGTGTATATTGTGCACCCAAAACATTTTTTTTCATCAAATCTTTCATTTTTTAATAATTTTTAGTCATCGCAAGGAGTAGATCTTAGTATTGTGACGTTACTGAGTAGGAGGAACTACAGAAAAGTAGTAATTTTTGTTTTTAGTTGAGCCCTTGACATGCAGTAAGACATGCAGCTCCAGGGCTAGTGCACATTGGGGCGGATTTTAAAAGGCCCGCGCGCCGGCGCACCTATTTTGCATAGGCCGCCAGCGCGCGTAAAGCCCCGGGATGCGCGTAAGTCCCGGGGCTTTCGAAAAGGGGTGGGAAGGGGTGTGTCTGGGGCGTTCCCAAAACGCGGCATTTCAGGGGCGGGCCCGGGGTCGTGGTGCCGGCCCGGGGACATATTCGAGGCCTCCGGACCAGCCCCCGGGACCGGAGGACAGAGCGGGGCTGCCGGCCAACGCGCGCAAAGTTAGGGGGGGTTTAGATAGGGCCGGGGGGGGGGTGGGTTAGGTAGGGGAAGGGAGGGGAAGGTGGGGGGAGGGCGAAGGAAAGTTCCCTCCGAGGCCGCTCCGAAATCGGAGCGGCCTCGGAGGGAACAGGCAGCTCGCGCTGGGCTTGGCGCGCTCAGGTTGCACAAATGTGCACCCCCTTGCACGCGCCGACCCTGGATTTTATAAGATACGCGCGGCTACGCGCCTGGTGTGCGAACAAAAGTACGCGATCGCGCAAGTATTTAAAATCTACCCCATTAGGCGCACAGCGATTTAGCCTCATCTTCATGGCATTTACATATGATGTGCGCCATTAGCTAGGTGTTTGGATGCACGTTTTGGATGTGCTAATCCCCTTAGTCTAGTGTGCTAGGCTAAGCGCAATTTATTGGATCGGGCTAAGGGTGTGTTACTCCCCTCCCATTGAGGACTGATCAGCAATACCATATTCCAGATAGAGTTTACTCACAGATCCCATGGATGTATGGTCCAAAGTACTGGTGAGTCTAGTCTATTGGATTCCAGGCAGCCTTTACCTGCACCATCCCTGCTGCTTGGAGTTGCAGCAAGCAAATTCTTCCACATTAAAAGGGGATTATGGGGTCTTTCTGAATCCTCACAGGGCCTCCAATTTTTTCTGGCATTCTCAATCTCCACAAAACCATTGACAGCAGTTCTCACTCTCTTTTTTCCTCACTACTAATCTCTAGTCTACTCTCAAGGATCCTATTAGACTGAAACACTTACTGCTCCAGCATAGGGGTAACTAAATCATATCATTGCCCTGGTATAGGGAAATGGATTGACTTAAGTTAAACAAGGGCCATATCATTAATTTTAAAGAGTATTTTAAACTATTACAGGATTCAGATTGTGTCCTGGAGCTTCACTCAGTAAGTCTGGTTTTCAAGATATCCACATTGAATATGTGTGAGATATATTTATATATGTTGGAGACCCATTGTGACAGGCTGACTAGAGTGCTGGTGTCTGAAGGGGAAGCATCTTATACAAAGGTTTGCTGAAATAGCTGCTGGACTGGCAAAGATTTTTATTTTGTAGAAAAAAAGAACCTTCAAATTCCAAGTCCTTGGCTTTTAAGACAGAACATCCTGGGACACCCTACAACTCTAGAAATCCTGCAGTGCTGGCCTTCTTCATAAACACATTTCAACAAAAAAATTTCTAATTTCATGTAACAACAAGATTACAAAATTGAAGGGTTCAGAACTTACACTTATTTTTCCAGGGAGAGAAACATCTGCAGTCCCATTGCTGTAATTCTTACTGTTCTCTACCTAAGCTTTCACCAAATTGAGAGATTAAATGCCTGCTGATCTTTCAGATAGGAGAGACTTAATTGGTATGAAGCAATACTTCGACGGGAAATGTTGCTTAATTGATTACAGGTGCTTTCCTGTGCAATTGCTTGTCAATTTCAAGGTATGTTCAACAGAATATTAACCCTGTTCTTGCTAACAATTATGTGAGGTCTATCTACCCCATCACGCCCAGGTTATGTAAATATATCTCATTCATATTTGCTGTGGATATCCTAAAATCCAGAACTGTTGGGTGAGACTTGAAGACTGGGCTAAGTAACACAGGCCTGTTAGATAATGACTTCCATCTACTGCTTTCAGGATTTAGCAATCAGAGTTAAGTACTTTGTGTAAATGCTGAAGAGACAGATTACATACTTTTTGCCTTCTTGCAAAGCAAATTCAGGTGACTTATAACAGTACTGTGTTTCCAATCCCCTAAAGCTACTGCTCCCTTTGTGCAGCATTGACTTCATCCACAGCATGCAGGAGCAGCCATCGCAGAGCGCCACAGACCATGGGCAGAAAGGATGGAGAGGAGCATCCAAATGTTGGTAAGAAGAGGCCACCTTATGAGCATCCCTCCTAGTTCCCACTCTGTCCTCGCTGAAGGACTAACAGCTTGAGTTCTGCAGCCACATTTCTTCTGCAGAACTTATTTTACAGACCATCTGAGCCCGTGCAGGGCATAGAACACATGCAGAGCAATTTTTCAGTATAATCATGGTGTTCAATTCGAATTGGTGGGATGGGCCTTTATTTGCAATAGTTACATCATTGTACAATATACACTGTGCAGTGTACAGCAATGTTTAAAAAAAAGTTGGTTTGGAATTGTAGAAGCGCTCAAGTATATGTTGCTGGCTCCCCTTTCTGGCCTCACCTTCTCTCTCTCTCTTTAGATCTCTCACTCTCCTCCATTTCTCCCCTGTTTTCTGCTTCACACCTCATATAACATCTCCTGCTCTATTATAATATGAATTAAACAAAGAGGGTCGACCCACACCATGCGGGGAGGCCCCTCCCCCACTTAACCTGGCACTTGCCAGAGGGGAGGCCCCACCCGCCTTACCTCGGTGCCGCGCGGCGTTTTAAGAAGTTCCCCCGGTAGGGGGGAAGTGAGGGGATGATGTGCGCGGCGTAGCAACACCGGCGCATCATCACGTGGTGACATCAGCCTTGCAGGTATCGCGAGGCTGAGGCCACCAAAACTGTGGTGAGCGCTGGGCCAGGCCTCTTTTCACGACCGGCGCTCACGTTGGTGGTCAGCAGAGACCAGGGGGATCGCATCAGAGGCTGGAAACCAACATCAGAGGCCGGAAGCCAGCGAACCTGGGCCGCACGAGGGCTTAACAGAGCCAGACAGAAAAGGAAAAAATCGGGCAGGCAGTCCACAGGACAAAAAGAAGATCCCGAGACCAGATCAAGATATTTAAAGGGACAGGCGGCAGCCGTTTCGCCGCAAGGGGTTGCAGTAGAGCAGCCATGAGTCGGGGCCCACGTGGTAACACCAGAAGGTGGGCTCGTAGAGGTCAGAGAGTGGATTAAAGGGATTGGAGAGGTCGGAGAGTGAATCAAGGGACCTTGGCAGCACTCCCTCCCCACAACTGCGAACTGTAAGTAAAAAAAACAAAAAAAAACCCCCGAGTTGCACCATCGAAACAAGTATGGCTGGGGGAAGAGGAGGAGGAGCACGGAGGAGAGCAAGGCAGCGAAGATGATGGAGGCAGAACCCCAAGAAACTCAGGTGGAACCATCCCCGAGTACAGGGGAGGGAGGAGGAAGAGCCAGAAGGGGACAGAGACCAGAGCACAGGAGCCAAAAAGGAGGAGGATCGGCCGCAAGGGGATGGAAGGTGCAGAAGGGAAGGAGCAGGAGCAGGCAGAAACCGACGCAGGCAAAGAAAGCGCGATGGAGCAAGGCAGTGATCGTGGGTCAGCAGGAACGCAGCCAGATGCGGGACGGTACGGTCCACCACAGTGGAGTTGGCCCATGTGTCCCATGATGGGACCAGGTGCCATGCCCGGAATGGGAGCACCAGGCCAAGCCACGAATTCGACCGCACAAGGACGGCACGAAGGAAACCCATATGGTGCCGCTCCATGGCAAGCAGCAATGTTGCAGCCATACCACCAGCAAATGTACCCCCCATGGTGGCAGATACCGCTGCCGTGGTATAATTCAGCAGCCAGGAGCACAGCTACAGGGAGCAGCAGAGCGACGGGCGCGGAGGGACAGAAGGAGCCGGTGCAGGAAGAGAAGAGGGAAACACGAAATGTCCCGCAACCCAGAAGACGGGCCGATGTGGAAGAGATGGAGAGTGAGAAAACGATGCAGGAAATGGAAACCTGCACAGGAGAAGCAAGTAACAATAAGGGTAATGAGGCGGGGACGCCTGGAGGCTCAGCGGGAATGATGGCGGAGAGAGAGATGACAGCTGGAGCTAGTGCAGGTGAGCAGAGAGCAGCGAGAGAATCAAAAGGCAAGAGCACTAAAAGGAAGAGAAAAGCAAGCGGCTCTACCGCGGGCTCATTATTAGAGGACTCTGATGGGAGCGAGGCATCAGCATTGACTCTGGTTATGCCCGCACAAGAAGCAGGGATTGTGAAAGCACTGCCAGCACTGCCTACTTTAGCCGAGTTATGGGAGAGCGTCCCTAAGGCATTGCGAAGTAAAATAAGGAAGAGAGAGTATACTGATATTTTCTCAATATTAGAAGGCAGGAAAGGCGCAGCGGAGAAAAAGAAAAGGGGGAAAAAAGGAGGAGGCAAAAGGGGTAGAAGTGAAGGTGCCAAAAAATATAATTAATTGGACTAGAGCGTATTTAAGAATGATTAGTGTCCTGGGGAGGGAGGACCCATCACAGTACGCCCCCATACTTAGCTATTCAGACACAATACTTGAAGCATACAAAGAATACCAAGACTGGTGCTGGCTAAACTACGATGAAAAGTTTAGAGATAAGATGGAGGAAAACAGAAACATGTCGTGGGGGACACAGGATGTGGGATTATGGTTGCAGCAGATGACGAGCAAGGCCATGGATATCGGAATAACAAACTAAGCAGGGAGGACATACAAAGGGCAGACAACGCTGGGGAATAATCAATGGGGAGAAAATAGAAGCAATAAGGTATGCTGGAGATTTAATAAGTCGGGATGCACATTTCAGGAATGTAAATTTAAACATATCTGTTCCGTGTGCGCCGCACCACACCCAGCAAGTAAGTGTACAAAGAGAGGCCCGGGGCACACGGGGGGGGGGGGGGGGGGGAGTTAATGGAAAAGGAAAACAATAATGCATTCGGCAAGGCACCTTCACCATTTCAATTGGCAGCTATCGATTGATGGCTGGCAGCATACCCTAGACGAACAGATGCAGGCAAACTAAGGGAGGGTTTCCAATACGGTTTCATTATACCCTTTCAAGGAAAAATTAAGAGTGCAAGCTCGGGGAATTCCTTTTCTGTAGTTCGGCATGCAGATATAGTGCAATGGAAGGTCAACAAGGAAATTGAAATGGGTAGAATGGCAGGTCCATTCGTGGGCCCTCCATTCAAGAAAATGATGTTGTCACCTTTGGCGGTAGTGCCAAAGAAGGAATAGGGAAAGTTCAGGTTAATACAGAACTTGTCCTATCCGCCGGGAGAATTGGTAAATGACAAAACTGCCAGAAAAAGCATGTACGGTGCAATACACTTCTTTCGACACAGCAGTTGCATTGGTGAGGCAATGCAGAAAAGGGCCGTTAATGGCAAAGGCTGACATAAAATAGGCATTTAGATTGCTCCTGGTACACCTAGTTTCCCAATCCTAGGTTTCCTGTTTAATGGTCTTTATTATTTCGACAAATGTATGCCAATGGGATGCTCC
Source organism: Rhinatrema bivittatum (assembly GCF_901001135.1). NCBI lineage: Eukaryota > Metazoa > Chordata > Amphibia > Gymnophiona > Rhinatrematidae > Rhinatrema > Rhinatrema bivittatum. Next base: position 303,979,383 of record NC_042615.1, read on the forward strand.
GTATCTTGTGCATATTTTGAGATGTTCAGCACATTCCTACATTGGGCCCTACAAAAAAGGGAACGGCAGCGTGGTCCATTACCTAGACGATTTTTGGTTGTAGGACCGACCAACATGAACACCTGTGCATGAACACTGTTGACAATCCAGGAGATGGCAGAAGAGTTCGGGGTCCCGTTAGCACAGGAGAAGACAGAGGGCCCATCGACTATTTTGTCTTTTTTGAGAATAGAGATAGATACGCAGGCCATGACATCGAGATTGCCAATCGAAAAACTACACAAGTTGCGGAACATGCTCAATGTTATGGTTTTGAGGTGCTTGAATGGATTCTTGGGTACTGCGGAGATGGCCACTCCCACAGGGAGGAGTCCCATGAGGAACCGCAGTACTAGGCTAGACTCTATACACGCAGACACAGAGAATTCTTGTTTATTATACAGCTTGATGGTACTGCCCAGGGGTGGCAGCAATGAGGTAACCCAGTAGAGTAGTTCAGGGGTCCTCAGCAGAGAAGACCCGTCCCACACTCCAATGATGGTAGGCTGCGCTGGGTAGAAGAGAAAGTCCCGGATGTAAACTCACAGCACTGAAGCTGGAGGTGAGACAAACTGACACGGTTAGTTTACTCACTGAATAAATAGCTGTATTGTTGAAGATCCTGGCAGGCAGAAGTAGTCACAATTCTAAAAAATAAAACAAAGCCCTGTCAGGCCTTTTCCCATCACTCAACCAGCCCCCCTCACAGTTGTAAGCATCTTCAGAGGGCAGGAGAAATGCCAAGACACTTCTAGTAACATAAGAACATAAGATATGCCATACTAGGACAGACCAAGGGTCCATCAAGCCCAGCATCCTGTTTACAAAAGTGGCCAATCCAAGTCACAAGAACCTAGCAAGTACCTTGCACTTGTCCACATTAAATTTCATCTGCCATTCGGAAGACCAGCCTTCCAGTTTCATAAGGTCGTCCTGCAATTTATCACAATCCATTTAAGATTTAACTACTCTGCATAATTTTGTGTCATCCGCAAATTTGATCATCTCACTCGTTGTACCCCTTTCCAGTAGGGATGTGCAGAGGGAAGCCATATGTTGCATTCGTGATTCGGATTCGTCGGGGAGCAGATATGTTGCTTTCGGCCGTATGGCGCCCCGATGCGTTAATACGGTGATTTCTATTCGTGTCCCAGCTAAAATTAACTACAACCCCCCACCCTCGTGAACCCCCCCAAGACTTACCAAAACTCCCTGGTGGTCCAACGGGGGGTCCGGAAGCCATCCCTGCACTCACACCCTTGGTGCCGGTTTCATCATGGCGCCGATAGCCTTTGTCACAGGGGCTACCGGTGCCATTGGTCAGCCCCTGTCACATGGCCATCGGCGCCATCTTGTGCTCCTACCATGTGACAGGGGCTGACCAATGGCACCGGTAGCCCCTGTGACATAGTATGGGCAAAGGCTATTGGCGCCATTTTGAGTACTGGCATCGGATGGCCGGAGTGCAGGAGGTCACTCCGGGACCCCCGTTGGACCCCCAGGGACTTTTGGCCAGCTTGGGGGTGCCTCCTGACCCCCACAAGACTTGCCAAAAGTCCAGCGGGGGTCCGGGAGCGACCTCCTGCACGCCGGCCGGCCGATGCCAGTACTCAAAATGGCGCCGATCGCCTTTGCCCTCACTATGTCACAGGAACCGACGGTCGGTCCCTGTGACATAGTGAGGGCAAAGGCGATCTGCTGCCAGTATTCAAAATGGCGCCGATCGCCTTTGCCCTCACTATGTCACAGGGGCCAATCATCAGTACCTGTGACATAGTGAGGGCAAAGGCGATCGGCGCCATTTGAGTACTGGCATCAGATGGACGGCATGCAGGAGGTCGCTCCTGGACCCCCGCTGGACTTTTGGCAAGTCTTGTGGGGGTCAGGAGGCCCCCGCAAGCTGGCCAAAAGTCCCTGGGGGTCCAACGGGGGTCCCGGAGTGACCTCCTGCACTCCGGCCGTCCGATGCCAGTACTCAAAATGGCGCCGATAGCCTTTGCCCATACTATGTCACAGTGGCTACCGGTGCCATTGGTCAGCCCCTGTCACATGGTAGGAGCACAAGATGGTGCCGATGGCCATGTGACAGGGGCTGACCAATGGCACCGGTAGCCCCTGTGACAAAGGCTATCGGCGCCATGATGAAACCGGCACAGAGGGTGTGAGTGCAGGGGATGGATCCCGGACCCCCCACTGGACCACCAGGGAGTTTTGGTAAGTCTTGGGGGGGGTTCAGGAGAGTGGGGGGGTTGTTTAAATTTTTATTTAGGTGGCCGTATAATTCGGGGAAGATTCGTGTATTCGTGGGGAATCGCGATACGTTTCGCTTCCCCAGGAATACTACGAATAGTGTAATATACGTTGCGGATCGCCAATACGGTGAAAACGAATGCACACCCCTGCTTTCCAGATCATTTATAAATATATTAAAAAGTACCGGTCCAAGTATAGATCCTTGAAGCACTCCACTGTTTACCTTTTTCCGCTGTGAAAACTGACCATTTAATCCTACCCTCTGTTTCCTGTCTTTCTAACCAGTTTATTATCCACAAAAGGACATTGCCTCATATCCCATGACTTTTTAGTTTTCTTAGAAGTCTCTCATGAGTGACTTTGTCGAAAACCTTCTGAAAATCCAAATACACCACATCTACTGGTTCACCTTTGTCACATGTTTATTCAACCCTTCAAAAAATGTAGGAGATTTGTAAGGCAAGACTTCCCTTGGGTAAATCCATGCTGGCTGTGTCCCATTAAACCATGTCTATCTAGGGGACTGAATACTGAGAGAAGGAAGGAGTCCTGACCTGTTTAAAGAGCTGTTGCCCTGCTACCTGAACGCTTACCATCTGTTTCAGAGACCCAGGTACCCGATTGGATTATCGCTGAGGTCATTTCCGGCTGATGCCAGGGAGGAGCCATAAATATCGGCTTGCCATGGCACACAGATTGGGACTGAGTACTGAGAGAAGGAAGGAGTCCTGACCTGTTTAAAGAGCTGTTGCCCTGCTACCTGAACGCTTACCAACTGTTTCGGAGACCCAGGTACCCGATTGGATTATCACTGAAGTCACTTCCAGCTGACACCATGGAGGAGCCATAAATATCAGCCAAAGGGGCGAGCGGCTTTGCTTGAGATTTTTGTTTTGGATTTTAGATTTATTTTGAATTTCTCCTACCTCCAACAGCCTTGGTCCTCAACAAGGGGTAAGAAATATGTTGGTTATTTAAACGACAAGTCCATTGGTCTATCTCCAAGACTGTATTAATTAATAAATTGTATTATAACAAATGCCTCATAAAAGGAAGGGCAGGTTGAGGGTCTTTCCTTTGGAACCCCCTCTGGCTTCAGACCAAAGAGTTTTCACAGACTTTGCAGTTTCTACTCCCGATCCTTTGCGGGTAAGCATCATTGGCGATAAAAGTAAAGGAGAAGCATATTTTTTGCCGGGGGATATATCACTTACACCGCCAGATCCTAAGACATTGTTGCTAACATTCCCTAGTATTGACTCAACTGCCTTGGGGGGAGCAAACAATTCTGCTAACCCCCCGGTAGAAGGAGGTGGTGAGACAATCCAGGAGGGTGAGACTGGTGCTGCAGAAAACATATATCCATATAGATTTAGAAAATTTGACAGTTTTTCTAGAAACATCAACAGAAGTTCTCGATCGAGCAACTCTTCTCTTGACGTTCAATTTAGTCATGCGTCACTATTTCCAAAACTATAAAATTTCTTTTTATGGTTGCATTCTTAAAAATGAAAAAAAGATGTTTTGGAATATGGTGCAATCTTTCTACTACGTTACCCTTGCTGGTGTGTGGTTAAAAAAGGAAATAGTACTTATATTTTCTTTAATCCGGACCAACTGAGTCATTTTTTGGAAGGCAACAAAAGCCCTAAAGTAAATGGCAATTCCCAGTTATCTTAGGAATTTGAAAATATAGAAAAGGGAAATAGTTTAACCTATATTTTCTTTTGATTAATGTAATATATTCCTTTTTTTCTTCTCATTCCTAAGTTACCCCTTGAATCTAGGGAGTCATTTTTTGGCTGTGCGATAGCTGCCGTGACCGTGTGGTAAGGTTTCATCGCTGAATTGATGAGAGAGAGAGACTGGCTGGCCATAATATCATATCTGACATTCTACGTGACACCTACGAACAGAACAGTGGTCTCTTGTGAAGATTTGCTGGCCTTCGGAGTGAGGAACCTCACTCCAAGATGAGATTTGGGCAAGGTTCTCTCAACCTATCTTGATGTTACCCAGGTAGAGAGTCCATCAAGCTAGGTTGAGAGAACCTTGCCCAAATCTCATCTTAGAGTGAGGTTCCTCACTACGAAGGCCAGCAAATCTTCACAAGAGACCACTGTTCTGATCGTAGGTGTCACGTAGAATGTCAAAGTGGCCCCTAACCCCCTACACTCTTACCTAATCTCCACCTCAAGTTACTAGGTGGGCCTACCATAGGGATACAAATACCTACCTATGGGCTATGATATTATGACCAGTCTCTCTCTCTCTCTCTCTCTCTCTCTCTCTCTCTCTCTCTCTCTCTCTCTCTCTCTCTCTCTCTCTCTCTCTCTCTCTCTCTCTCCATTAAAAATGGTCCCCCAGTAGTTGAATGGAGGAAATACAACAGGTCTGGCAATTTGCACTAACTTAGCTCTTCACACAGGTAATTAGCACTTTGATAAATCCACCCCTTAGTTGTGTATCCATAATGAGAGATGGTATTGATGTATGTTTAAAAAAAAATCTTTTCTTTTCTTTTTTCTAGATATTATTAATATCTTATTACTTGGTAAATCTCTAAATATTTCTGTACAAAGATGTTATGATTGCTTTGTAATTTCAATTAAAATTCAATTTAAAAAAAAATCAAAACCATGTCTATCTAAATGTTTTGTGATTTTATTCTTTATAACAGTTTCCAAGATTTTTCCCAGCACTGAAGTCAGGATCACCGGTCTATAATTTCCCAGATCACCCCTGGAGCACTTTTTAAATATTGGGGTTACATTGGCCATCTTCCAGTCTTTAGGTACAACAGATGATTTTATTGATAGGTTACACCAATACTCTATTCAAAATGGCACCAGCCTCAGGATCCACCAACACCATGTTAAACAGAACATGGCAGGGTAAGATTCTTATAATTGTGGGTAAATTGGAGGAGGGGTTCCATGAGAGAAGGGAAAATGAAGAAAAGGCCCAGAATCTCAATTTTTGCAACTGAAGAGGGGACCCCAGGGATGTCTGCTACTACCTTTTATTTAAAACACAAAATGAAATGAAAATATTTAAAAAAAAATAAAACGGAAACACCTCTACCCCCAAATGAAACAAAATAAAAGCAAAATGAGGGGGAAAAAACCCTTACATATCCTTAATATATCATGCTACACTGATATCTCTCACTAAGAATAACACATGTTGATTGTTGTGCTCGGGGGTGGACCCTTGTACTGAGGCAAGAACAACATGTGCTGATATATTGATTTGTAATTCACAACATATACTGGTACATTTAATGTTAAAGTAAGGTTTCTTGAGTTCAACAACTTTGATTTAAAAAACAGAGAACAGCTGAAATATTAACTGCCAGCTTGAAGCATTTATAACATTCCTCTTGATGACTGTAGAGGTCAAGTTTTTGATAATGTTTCCAAATGTCAGGGAAAATAGTGTTCAGGCCTGCATTATATCAAAAAATGAACTTGCTCTATATTTTCCTTGTGCTTCCTAGTCATTAAATTTTACAGCTATCTGCTGCTGCATGTTCTGCAACATCACATTTTTTTGGTTATGTACAACCTTTTATGTTTTTCAGTGCTCACCCTCAGGGTAATTTTAAAAGGAACACACGTGCACCAATAAACGTGCATAACGGCATGCAAGTGGAGAGATGCTGCAATTTTAAATTGTGCTCACAAGTATGCATGTATCATTTAAAGCACCCCTCCCGCATGTATTTTGGCTAAGGCTTTAGCGGCTTTTACACGCATATGCAGGTGGATTTTAAAACATACTTGCATGAGGGAAAAGCCAGTTTTTCAAAGTAGTCGACCAGTTTGTCCAGTTCATTATTGAGGTCTTCAAGACCCCTCTGGTTCTTCATGCTGCAAGCCCCCCCCCCACTTGACCACAAATATCATGCTGTACCAAATGCCTTAAAACGTGAGATCTCCAGGCTTACTTCTCATCAGGACCAGAAGAAAAGTTATGTGGATAACAAGCTGACAAGTGCCGTGGTCAGCTTTTTTAAAAATACGGACTTACACTCGTAAGTCTTGGCCCCAGAACACCCATGCATCACCCATTCCCCACCCCCTCCTTCTTGACGCACACACAGGTATGTATGCACGTACTTTTCAGCTCCTTAAAGATCGCATGGCTCACGCAAGACCCTTAGCTGTTTTTTCACAAGCAATGCTTTTGAAACTAACCCAGAAGATTGTGTTTTAACCCCTTTATTTCCACAACTGAACAAGAAACAAAACAGAATCTATGAGCTCAGAATCATAATTAATATGATTGATATGCTCATTTACCAAACAAGTTCAAACAGAACACATTTAGTCTTCAGTATATTCCAGACCCCAGTGCAGGGCCCCTGGTCACCCATAATTCTGTGGCCATGAGAAGGGCTGCAAAATTGGCCTTTTCCTGCAGAATTTGTTTGCCTCCATGTAATTACCATGGAAGACCAGGGAGCCTTCTTCAACCAGGTCATATCAAGTCAGGTCCAGAAGGTGAGGACAGCTGTCCCATGGTGGCATTATCAACCCCAACTCCCAGGCATTGATCATGCAGCAAGAAGAAGGAGGAGAGTGACAGCTCTTTTCCTCCTTCTTGCTTCGTGATCAGTGGTGGCAGATTAGAGAGGGTCAGAGAGAAATATTGGGGGAAGGGAGTTGTGGAAGAAAGGTTGAGGTAGTAAGGGAAAGAGAAGAGAGAGGGTGTAATTGGGGGGTTGTAATGGAGAGGTTAGAGGGTTGTTATGGGAAAGGGTCCAGGAGATGGAGTTTGCAATGGATGGGCTGGGAGGTTGAGACTAAAGGAGGTGGGGGTCATGTGACAAGGGATTGGGGAGATGGGGTGTGGGTGTGTAAGAAGATAAATTTAGGTAGCTTAGCTAGATCCCCAGAAAACTTTGTGACACGAAGAGCGCTATGGATCAGAACAGGCCCCAATGATTGATGACTGTGGGTCTAGAGATGTAATTTTATATTACATATAATTTAAATACATGGATTGTAAAGGCATGACACTGTCACCGTCTTTGTTCCCTCTTCATTTCTGAGGCTCCCTGGCACCAATGAGCTGATATTGAGTTAAGATAATATCAAAAGACATCTGGTATCTCTTGTTTTGGTAAGAAATAAGGGTGGGGAATATCAGAGACTAGTACTGAAATATCTTCCGAACAAGCTGGTTGTAAATCTTTTGTTGAATACCTAATGCGTGCAGACCCTAAAGTTAGGTCAGAAAAATAAGATATATGAGGAATTTGATTTGCCCATTTTCTTTGGATGATCTAAAAAGAGCAAAGATCGAAACAGCTGGCTCTTTTTGGGGTCCCTGGACTTGCAGTCTTTCAGGTTTTCAAGGACACTGATTGTAGACTTATTAGGGAAGTGTCCTTTGTGTAATATCTTATCTTTATTTCTGTCTGTATTAATATAATCCTATTTACCTGTATTGATTTATATAAGGCATACTATGATACTGTTTTCATTTTTTATATTACTTATCCTTGCTGATTCATTATCCATATATTAGCAACATTTAGCAAGCTAAGTTTTGCTTTTGCAATACTGTTTATGCATGTTCTATGACATAAGATACCTCCATCAGCCACCTCATACATTTGGCATCTTACGGTCAGGATTATATACATATTATGTCATTTTGTAACACTTTATTGGGGATGGGAGTAGTGATTGTTTGTTTTCTAAAGTGGTAGACATATTCAGAAAGTGACAAAAAGAATATGTGTTCCTCTTGCTGTTAATACTGGGGTCATGTGTAAGTCTATCACTATTCCCAGTTGTTGCATGTGTCGGCCATGGCAGGCCCATGGCCAGGCTCTCTTACCCCCTTCGCCTGCTCCAGCACCTGGTTCTGCCTCCCTTGCGGCCAGGGGCTGCCTCCTCTGACTCCGGGCCGCTCCCCGTGCTCCCAGCTTCGCAGAGGACATCCCAGCTCCACGGTGATCCTCCCCTCGTAGTCTATGGGAAGACGCTGCCATCTCGCGCCACTCCCCTCCCTAAGTTCGCATGCACGCATCTGTTCTCCTTTTAAAGGAGCCACAGCGGGAATCCACTCTGCAGCCCTGGATGATGACATCAGTGGGTCCCGATATATAAGGTCGGGCCCAGCTAGTGCTTCCCTGCCTTGGCAATAGGTCTCCATGCTAGTCGTGTGCTTAGTTGCTTCTCCCTGCGATACCTCCGTGTTCCTGGTTCCTGATTCATCTCTGTTCCTGTTCCTGATCCTGGTACCTGCTCCTGCTCCTGCAGCCTGTGCGCGCCGAGCCGCGCAGCCTGCCTCCGTTCCCTCCGAGGCCGCTCCGAAATCGGAGCGGCCTCGGAGGGAACTTTCCTTCCGCATCCCCCACCTTCCCCTCCCTTCCCCTATCTACCCCACCCCCCAGCCCTACCTAAATCCCCCCTACCTTTGTTGGGCAAGTTACGCCTGCTTGAAGCAAGCGTAACTTGTGCGCACCGCCCCGGCATCCCCCGGAACAGGTCGCAGTGCCGCGGGACTCGGGACCGCCCTCCCGGCCCACCCCCGTACCGTTGCCACGCCCCCGGACTCTCCCCGGACCACCCCTGCCCCCGGACATGCCCCTGGACATGCCCCCTCCCGCCCCTTTTAGGAAGCCCCGGGACTTATGCACGTCCAAGGGCTTTGTGCGCACTGGCGGCATATGCAAAATAGGTGCGCCGGCGCGTGAGTGCCCTGCGCAGGGGTTTTAAAATCTACCCCATTTTGTTTACTTTCTTTTTCATTTCTGCATTAGGAAGATGTGCAATGTAGTCTTTATGTCTGATAGCGAAGATCCTGCTACAAAAGAAAATGAGATTAAAAGAAAATTCTTCTGGTCTTGAATCAACAGACCGGAATGCCTATCATGTGACTAAATGTGTCCATAAGTTTTTATTATTTATCCCTATTATATGTAATGAATAATATATTTACTGTTTATTTAAAGAACCTGTATAGCAGAATGAGTTGAAACATGCAGTTAGTTTTCTGAGTGCATTGATCTTTGAACAAAGAAGATGTTTGCAGCTGTTTATACAGAGATCTGCTATAAGAGATGAGATAAGCTTCCTTCTTATCTTATTGCTTTTTGCTTCAGAAATTATAGAGAAATATTTCTTCCTAACATAGAATTTCTTTTAATTAATTTGAATTTTTATTTCTTTCATATCAGTTATTAATTCATACATATGCATCTGACTTAATGATGGGAGTGCAAAACTTTTGCTTTAATGCAAGCTTTGAGAATGTTGAGAGATCTGTACATGAAATTTTTCAGTGATGCTATGACCGGATAGAGGGAAAACAACACATTCTTTGCAAGGGAACGATCCCTTCAACCTTTCATTTTATGGACTAAAGTGTTTAGAATTTATGAATGCATAAATTTATGTTTTGTTTTTTGGGAGATGGTCTTTGTTAGATACTACTTTTATTTGTTTTATGTCTCTATTTGAAATTCAATAACTGACTATCATGATGAAATATTTTTATAATATACTTAGGGGTAAATTTTTAAAGGCCCGCACGGGCATCCATGTGTGCGTGGTTCCCAGAGCGTGCACATGGACATGCCGATTTTATATAAGGCACGCGGCAACACTCACATGTTATAAAATCCGATACCTGCGCACACATGCACATCCGATTTTGTATCAGCAAGCACATGTCCATGCAGGTGCCCACTCATGCACACGGGGGGGGGGGGGGATTTTCTAACTCATGTACAGCAACACAATCGTGCCTTTGCCCAGTTCCCTTCCAGCCTACTCCAATTAAGCACAAAATGGCGCTGTCCTGGCCAGCCCCAGCCCTACCCTGCCCAGACCCTACCCATGGCCCAACCCTTTTTTAAAGGCCTGGCACCTCTGTGCATACCGGAAGATAGGCGCATGGCCGGGCTGCTCTGAAAATGCGCTCGGCACACACATGGCCCAGCCACACATATATCTCCTGGGATTTGCACATGCTGGCCTTTTAAAATGTACATATTAGTTATTACTTAGTTACATATGTTCTTGCAGATGCCACTATTTTGTTTCTCACATACATGATAAAGTCTGAATTGAAGCAGTTTTATTGATTCTTAATTGCTATTCACTGTGTTCCTGGTATATGCTGCCTGCATGTCCATCTGACATTCAGATAATACTTTTTCTTTGTAAGAAAGAACTAGGAAAGACTTTTGAAACTGGGGTTTGTTTTTGTTGTGTACCACTAGTGGGTGGGGGAATGTATGCCACATCTGTTACAGACACCTAAAAATAACAATTAGCAATGGGAAGTGCTGATGAGCAAGGACCTATGACCATACTTCATTGCAGGGTGAAGAAACACCCAAGTGGCTGCACTCGTGGAGCTGTTGTTGCCCAGGCTACACTGAGCACAGTAAACCTGACATTGAATACACAATGAAAGGTGGCCTATGTATTCTGACAATGGGTGGCCCCCAAAAGTAAGAATAGGCTGGCCATGTGTGCAGCTACCTGAGTGGAGATCACAATGGATGACAGAGGATGCTGAGACCAAGCTGCGGATGCTCCTAGTAGATTGGAAGTATGCTTTGCTCAGATTTTTTTTTTAATTAGCTAGATTTCTGAGACAATTAAACTCCAGGTGTACTTAAGCTTATATGGGATTTAGGTAATAATTGATGAGGTTCATGTAACCAATTACACAAAGAAAGTAATGGCTAATAGACTTTTCTTCTTTAGTAAAAATACTTAGTACATTGCAGACATTGTTAAGTCTGCTTCTCTGTTTGTAATCAGAATGAATTCACAAGCCTGATACAAGTAGAGATGCAAAAGATCATCTATGCTGCATATTCTTGTTTCATCTCTATTTCTTGGACTACTTTTATGAACATTCTATACAAAAAACTGTTGCTTTTTTGATTACTTTAAATTTTTTTTATATTGCATTTTTTATGCTTAGTATTAGAATTATTCACAAATATCACATTATATGATAATTATGGTAACATGCATACATGTATTAAGTGTGAAATAGTAATTCCTCAGAATTTAACCCTTGGGATATTATTGTCTTTTTTTAATATTTCTTAATTATACCATCTCATGTTTGATATATTATATATGTTTATCCACACACTTCCTTTGTTAGTGCTTATATCTAGACTTTTAATGAGAAATGCATTATGTGTTTTGTAATCCTTTATAATTCCAATGATCATTTATTTTTCTAGTACATTTTTAGGATTAAGTTCTCTTTTTGCTATAAGTAGCTTGGTACCTTGCTGCCTACACAGACCACAGTGCAAGCTCATACATACAAAGTGGAGACATAAAGAAAACCACTTATTTAGAGTGAGACAGGAGATTGAGAGTCTAATGCAAGCAGCTCTCTCCTAGTGCTGAGTGCTGGAATGAGTTGACAGCTGTCTAAGATTAGTAATAGACTGAACATTAAGTTTTATGGATACATTTTTAGTTTTGGTGCACACACATGTTTGAGACATTATTGAACAAGAAGGTTGGATCATTAAAGAGTTGTGTCCATAATTTTAAAATTATTTTTACACATAACAGTGGAATCACAGAAATATATCATTCAATTAAGAGAAATAACAGCTACCTGATTAGTTAGTTGAACCAAACTGATGAAACTTTTTATTTTTATGGGAACAAATTAAAGGATGGGGAGTAAAAATATTAATCTATTTCCTCACAAAATTTCCATGTTGCATTGCATTGACTTTCATTATGATGTGTTTAAAGGTACTATTGCAAAGATTTGATATTTACCTCATTCCCATTACCATACATGAAGAGCCACTTAAACGAAAAGCTGAGAACTCATATAAAGGAGAGTGTACATATACTATAGTACATAGCATATGCTAATTTTTATGAAAGTAGTAGAAATAAATTAATTTAATTTACTTGTTAATATAATATAAAGTATCATAAATCCACATTTTTCTTGATAATCATCTGGCATCTGTTCTGACCCAAAGTGATAGGGGTGGCATGTAAGAAGATAATTTTAAACAGCTTAGCTAGATCCCTGGAAGACTTTATAATGCAAAGAGAGCTATAGATCAGACCAGGCCCCAATGATTGATAATTGTGGATCAATATATATATATATATAACTTATAATTTAAGTACAAGGATTATAAAAGCATGACATTATCACCGTCTCTGTTCCCCCCTTCATTCCTGAGACTCCCTTGCATCAATGAGCTGATAATGAGTTAAGATAATATCAAAAGACATCTAGTGTCTCTTAACAACTTGTTTTGGTAAGAAATAAGGGTGGGGAAGATCAGAGACTAGTACTGAAATACCTTCTTAACAAGTTGCTTGTAAATCTTTTGTTGAATACCTAATGCATGTAGACCCTGAAGTTGTCAGAAAAATATTTATTTTATTTATTTATTTAAAAACTATTATATACCATCATTCTGGTATTCAATCATGATGGTTTACAAAATTCACATAAAACATACAAAATAAATGAAAGATAAGATAAAGGAATAATAAAAAAAAATAAGATAAATAAAGAATTGCATGTGTCCATTTTCTTTGGATGATTGAAAAAGAGCAAAGAGTGAAACAGCTGGTTCTTTTTGGGTTCCTGGACTCATAGTCTTTCAGGTTTTAAAGGATACTACTTATAGAAGGAAGACGTATGAGGTAAGTGTCCTTTGAATAATATCATATCGTTATTTCTGTCTGTATTAATATAATCCTATTTACCTGTATTGATATATGTAAGGCTTACTGTGATACTGTATTCATTTTTTATATTACTTATCTTTACTGATTAATTATCCATATATTATCAACATTTAATCAACTGTTTTGCTTTTGCAATATTGTTTATGCATGTTCTACGACATAATATACCCCTTTATGGCCATTGCGTACAGGATGATAGGAGGTAGGGGTATCATGCAGATCCCTTGGTCTCCCATGATTCCACAGCCACAGGAAAAGCCACAAAATCCAGCCCTTCTCATGGAACTCAACAGTTCTTGCAGAATCTCATGGGAGATTGGGGTCAGAGTGTGAACAGTGGCAATAGGAGCAGCAGCAATATCAGTGGCCCTCCTATTTCCGTCCCACTGCCCTCCTCCACCCCCATTCCAACCCCCCAAAAACTGCAGTGTAGCACAGCAGCTCAACCTTACTTTCTCTTCCATGCCCCGGTGTCATGCTTTGAACTGCACTGCACTACAATGGCATGTGCAATTTACAGAGTGTTGGCAGCCCTGGGAAGCACAAATGCAGTAAATTGCTGAAGCCATTATAACATAAGCGCGTATATGTGTGCATGATTTCAAATAGGCTGAAAATATGTGTGCTGTATTTGAAATGTATATGCATATGTGCACGCAAATCTCACTTCCATCATGTAACTGGGGAGATGTTAAGGATAGGAAGGGGGTCACATGGATTTATTCAGGCTGTAAGGGGGGATTGAGAGGAATCAAGAAGGTAAAAATGGTAAAAGTGTGATTGTTTTTATGATATGCCTTTGGAGTGCATAATAGAGATGTGAATCGGAACCGGAATCGGTTCCGATTCCGGTTCCGATTCACATCGTTAATTTTTTTTTGTGCGGCCCGATCGTGGTTTTGTTTATCGGCTGCGCCCGAGCCGATAAACAAAAAAACCCACCCGACCCTTTAAAACTGTTCCCTTAGCTTTCCCCACCCTCCTGAACCCCCCCAAAACTTTTTACAAATACCTGGTGGTCCAGTGGAAGTCCCGGGAGTGATCTCCCGCTCTCGGGGCCGTCGGCTGCCACTAATAAAAATGGCGCCGATGGCCCTTTGCCCTTACCATGTGACAGGGTATCCGTGCCATTGGCCAGGCCCTATCACATGGTAGGAGTAATGGACGGCCGGCACCATCTTTAAAAATGACGTGGGCTATCCAGTGCTCCTACCATGTGACAGGGGCCGGCCAATGGCACGGATACCCTGTCACATGGTAAGGGCAAAGGGCCATCGGCGCCATTTTGATTAGTGGCAGCCGATGGCCCGAGAGCGGGAGATGGCTCCCGGGACCCCCACTGGACCACCAGGTACTTGTAAAAAGTTTTGGGGGTGTTCGAGAGGGTGGGGGAAACTAAGGGAACAGTTTTAAAGGGTCGGGGTGGGTTTAGGGATTGTTTTGGTGTGCCGTTTTTCCCGCCCTTCCCCAAAACGATAAGAGATCCCCAGGAACAAAATCATGGGGTTCTCTTATCGGGAGCTCCCAATTTCTGATGATTTTGAAAATATCATCCGATATTTTCAATCGTCCGAAGCCCGATTCACATCCCTAGTGCATAATAAAAATGTGTACACTAAAAGGGCACTCACCAACACCATTGCCAGTTTCACCAGTTTGTTCCCAGTTCGGCCAGGCTAGGGATAGGACTTTCAAACCGTCCAAGTTTATTTGTCTTCCTTTCTCCCTGTTAACTCTAACCCATAATAGCCCTCTGACTAGCCTAGAATTTTTATTTTCAGACTTACATTCCATCCTTAGCACTAATAAAGTTACAAGGCATGGACCTTGGCACATGCCTGTATGCAAAAATTTATCTGCACACATCTATTGGCCTCCATCCACATGTCGACGTCCCACTGCTTTTTCAATACTTTCACATGTGCACATAGTGGGAGATACACACATATTAGATTGGCTTTAAAAACCTGTTTGGCATGTATTGGTCTGACTTGTGTGCGTATCTCCAGGATTGAACGCGCAATGTGCTATTGCATCGCACACCGTGATACTACATCCCATGTCACAAAAATTATCACAGGTTATGATTTTTTCTTACACAATGCTGAATGTAAAAAATTTGCCTAACCATGCCCCTTTTTGTATTGCATCTGCTAACGTGCCATATTCCCATGATAAATATAGTTATTTGATGAAACTAGGCTTAAGTTTGTATTTGAGGCAATGGAAGCTAAACTGACTTGCCCAAAATTATAAAGAACAGCAGTGGGATTTGAACCCTGGAATTCATGCCACTGTTCTAACCACTAGGCAACTCCATGAAACAGAATGAGTCCTGCTAGAAAATATTCAACCTATTTGAAGGCAGTCCCTTCGTTGCCAATGTTCCCCAAACATTGAATCAGTAGCTGGTGATCGACAGTGTCAAAGACTGTACAAAGATCTAATAGGACTAGGATGGCATCAACTGAATATTGTTGGTAATGGCTAACAGGACAGCTTCTGTTCCATGGCCTTTCCTGAAACCAGATTTGTGATTATACAGGATATTGTCCTATTTTAAGACGTCGAGGAATTGGAGATAAACCTCCTTTTCTACCAAACTGGTAAAGAAGGGAAGGTTGAAAAGTGGATGATAGTTGTCAGTTATTTTCAGATCAAAGCCTGATTTCTTCAGGATAGGTTTGATAACTGCATGTTTAAGTGAGCAGGGTAGGGAGCTTTGAGTTGGAATGGCCTTTATTATAATGGTTAACCAGGGGTTTAGGTCATGTTTAGGTTTACTGATGTATCTGGGGAAGATATGGACTAAAGGGCTCATGAACTAACTGATTCTCTGAAGGATTTTCTCTACCTCCTTGGGGGAGATTCTCCTGAAGTCAGACAATGGGATGTTGTCTGTAGAGAGCTGAGTTGAAACAGCTGAGGTTGGAGGAAGTGAAACTGTATTTTTTAGGCAGTTTGAGCCTGGTATAAGTGATATGGAGGTGCAAGCATCAAAGGAGAAACAAATATTTCTGAATTTTTCCAAGAAGAATTGGGTGAAGTCTTCTGCTGTGGAGTCCTCTGTAGTATCACTAAGTGTTTGGGATTCAGGCTTGAAGAGTTTCTGGACTAGTTTGAAAAGTTTACCTAGATAGGTATACTGGATAGACATAGTTTACCTTGATAGACATAGTTTACATGGATAGGCATAATTAGTTCAAGTTGCTTGTAGATGTAGTCTTATGCTTGTTGAATGGCTGCTTTATATTGTTTTGGTGTGCTCTTTGCAGATATGAAGATTGATATCTGTTCTGTGTTTTCGCCATGCTTGCTCAAGTTGACTGGATTACTGCTCAAAGAGGAACTATGGAGAGGTTTTTGTGGGTCTGATAGGATTAGGTTTGAGAAGGAATAAACTCTCAATAGCTGTTGTGAATTCATTATTCTATTGCTGAACTAGGAGTTCTGGTGAATCTGCAGTGATTGTGGTTGTTGGTATGTCGAGGAGCTTAAGTTTTCACTTGTTACAGAGAATAAGTTTCTAGAGTTTAGGATGGGATGGTAGCCAAGACTAGGCTATGGTCTGACCAGGAAATATGGTCCACTATTATAATGTTGGAGTCTAGTTTGATGCAAGAGGAATGAAAAATCAAGTCAAGGGAATGCTCATGTTTTCAGTTAGCTGGGTGAGGCTGAAATCGTCCATATTGCTTAGGAAGCTAGCAGTGTTTCCATTGGGAGGGACTTCTGCATGCTAGTTGAATTACCTAGGTAACCGGCCTACCTGTACCCAAGAAAAAGTACATGTGGGTTTCCAAAGCATGTGTAATTTTAACCAGTTTAAAAATAATAATACTTTTTAATCTTTTTAAAATACAGCTATCCTATGGACATATTTAGGTTGGGAAAGTAAAACATGCATACATTTTATTTTCAAATTTGTGCCTGTTATTTTACCTTCGTTTGGCCTCCCATACAAATAGGTGCAAAGTATATGGATGCTTTTCGTACATGTACATTTTGGCTGCTCATTTTCAAAGTAAATCAGAGACTTTGAAAACTGGCTACAGTGTATAGAAGCTAAAAATACCCCTGTACATTATAAATAATGTAGGCTATTCAAAATTACACCCTTTGACAGGCTGCTGCAGTAATTGGGCGTTAAGAAACTGTACGGTGGATTTCAGCACACATTAACACCCAGTTTCAATTTTTTCAAACTCCCAATGTAGTAAACTAATGTTATGCAAACGCATCGGGAATTTTAAAAAGTATGTTCTGAAATAAAATGTGTGTTTGCTACAGGTTGAATGAATATTTTAATTCAGGAAGGGGGAGTGCTGCAACCCTGACAGGCCAATTTGTGCAGTTAGGTGCCACCTCCACATACCCGGATAAATTTAAACTTATAAGCTTAGACTTGTCTGGGTAAGTAGTGGCAAAGCAGAAAAACTTTTTTTTTTTAATTTAAGGTGCTGGCACAGCAGTGCTGAAAACACCATCTCTGACCTAGAGTTAAATTTCTAGCACTAAGTGTGCATTTGGCCCGCGTAGCTCTCTGCATCAGGGAGTACTACTTAATGCCATCATTTGCATGGGATTTCCATGCTGGGGTGCTAAGCAGTATTCCCAGTTTTAGCTGCACATTTTCTGTGGGTAACACTCCTGCATCGGCAGCGAGGTTTACCTGAAGAAAACATTGTGCATTGGGCAAAACGCACCTGCCTGCATTGGTCTGTATATCTGGATCTTCCTATGATTACTATGATGATTACAAAATAATTAGTTATTCTATTTAATTATCTGCCAAAGGTAATCTGTGACTGATGTTGTTATCAGTCAGTAATAGTAATTTTTTTTTGGGGGGGAGAGGTGGATTGGATCAATTGCTTGTATCAATTGGATAAAGCTTATCTGTTGCAAGTAACAGCGTTTAAGGCAATGATACTGTTAATCCAGATAGGAACTATCCAAATTAACACTAGACCATATATCCAACTGAGCCTCTTAAAATTATTGCCCAGCTCCAGTCGGATTGCTACAGCAGTCAGAATTTCAGACCTGGATGACTTTGGAAATTGCTTGGAAAAGCATTCATCCAGAATGTTATAAGAAGTAGTGGCTGTGTCATGTATCTCCCACTGATGTCCAGGAAACTTCACATGAAAGGCCCATTTAGGTGCAATAATAATTAGCTCTCCAGGACTGTCCTAAAGTTAGACTTTGCAATGTGCATGATGTTAAAAAGCTCTAATGTGTTATGATTGGTGGGTATGTGGACCCTTGGCCCGAGGTGCGAGTTGATACAGCCTGTGCAGAGGAGCCCAACAGGTTCGCACCATCAGGAGGTGAGGTAAAGGAATAGCGGGAAGCTCTAGGCATAGTAGTGGGGAGATCCCCAGAGACCAGGAGGTGACCCCCGTAGGGTAGCAGCCTGTAGCAGTACTTGGAATGAGAGCCTGCAGAGAGAGAGGCGCCAGGCAGGCCGTGGAGTGGTGGGCGCAGAAATAGCAGTGCAGGAGATTCTCCGGTAGGACAGCCCCAAGGGGCAGAGCTGCAGCATAATGGGCATAGACAGGAGGGCGCAGGCCAACCCACAATGCAGGGAAGCCCTAGCCTGGTCTCAGCAGCTCACATAGACAGGTACCCCGGAGATCGGAGGAGAGCCGGCTGAGCAGTAGAGAACCAGACCCGAAGAGCGGGACAGCTGGCAGTAGTTGTATACCCCGAAGCAGACCCCGAGAAGCGGGGGAGCTCAAGGTAGTCTCTTGAGTGGTGAGCGTGGCCCGAGGAGCGGGAGAGCATGGACAGTCTTGATGAACACAGGCGCAACCTCAAGGAGTGAGGAAGGCCAGCCAAAGAACTCACTAGTTGCCACAGTAGTTCCAAGGGAGACCCGAGAGGTAGAAGCTGGTAGCTGGATAGGACCCAAGAGGCGCGGGGCCAGCCCGAGGAGTGGGGTAGGCCACGGGAGCAGGTCCCTGTAGGAGCGCACACTGACCCCCGAGGAGCGGGTGCCAGACAGGGTCCAAGAGCTAGGCAGGTAGCGGCGTCTCAGGAACACGAGGCAGGTATAGAGGACTCGTATGGAACTTGTTGCCAAGTCGGCTTGCTGGGGGCAAAGGTGGAGCTTAAGTAAAGGAGTCTGATGACATCATCAAACAGGGACGCCCCTGAGGTTCCCACCGAAGCAGCTTCAAAGGCGGGGCCTTGACGCACGTGCATTCCTAAGAAGACCCGACATCGAAGTAGGAAGTAGCGGCGTCCATGCCGCCGCGAGGAGTTCCGAGGAACGCGGCACTGTAGGTAGGCCCGGGGAGGGCAAGAGCGTGGTGCAAGCAGTGTGTTCTCACAGTCGCAGCCATCTGCGATCGACAGGCAAAACATAATGAAAGTCATATAAATATATGGGTTAAGCTACATCAAAAATCAAAGATATTTTTAATATTTCAACTGTTAGATATATATATACATATATGAATTTGTGTGTTTGTACAAAAGACATTTGCTACCTAGACAAAAAGAAATTTTCACATACTCTGTACTTTATATACACAGCACTTTAGAACTAATAATTTTGACATATAGAGGTCGATATTCAATAGGGTTTCTCTGGGTAGTTTTTCGAGCTTCCCAGACAAACCATGAGTTTTACATTTTATGCCCATCAAGTGGATACATTGTGTCTGGGTAAGTCACCACAGGGTAAAATTCACCTGGATAAAAAGAGGCAGGGCAGGGGGCATCCCAGAGGTGAGCCTATAACTTATCCTAGTAGTGCCGATATTCAGTGTGACCCAGATAAACTGAGCCAAGTAAGTCTGGTTGGGAGAAATCGCTGTCCTTAAAAAGATACCTGGGTAATGTTAACGGGGTACCTTTAGGTGGGTAACATTCAGCAGCAGTCTTATTTGCCTACGTGCCCCTGAATGTTTGTGCAAGTTTACCCAGTAACTTTACTGCTCAGAAGCCCCCTGATAGCATCAGAAAAAAGCCAACTGGCCCATCTAATCTGCCCAGTTATTCCATTCCACTCTATCAAAAATATATCCCAGCTGCCAACCATAAAACTACATGTGCGCGTGCTACCCGGCGCGCGCAAGTTATAACATCGGGGGGGGTAGCGCGCGCGAGGGGCTGCACAATTGTGCACCTTGCGCGTGCCAAGCCACGCTGCATTCCCCCGTTCCCTACCCCCCACCCCACCTTCCCTTCCCCTACCTCCCCCGTCCTTTCCCCCTACTTTTTTCTTTTTTCCTATTTTAAAACTTACTTCAGTCCTGTGCAATCCCCCGCACAGCAGCAAATGGCCGCTGTGCCAGGAGCCTCTGACCCTGCCCCCCACCCCATCCCTCCGGATTTACCCGCGTAACCGGCCTTACGTGTGCCGGGCCTATTTTTAAAAAGCCCGGTGACGCGTGTAAAGCCCTAGGACGCGTGTAAGTCCTGGGGCTTGCAAAAAGGGGTGGTCCAGGGGCAGGGAATGGGTGGGGCCAGAGGCCTCTGACACAGCGGCAATTGCCGCTGTGTCGAAGGATCGCATGCCGGCAGGCTGCCGGCGCGTGCAACTTGCATCTGCCCAGAGGCAGGCGCAAAAGGTATGATAAAACTTTTGGGGGGGGTTAGAGTAGGGCTGGGGGGGAAAGGTTAGGGGAAAGGGTGGGAAAGTCAGGCTAGGAGGAAGGGAACGGGGAAGGCAGCACGGCTTGGTGCGCACAAGGTGCCCACTTGCGCGCACCGACCCCTGACTTTATAACTTGCGTGCGCCTGCTTGTGCAAGTTATAAAATCGGGTGTACATGTGCACGCGCCGGGTAGCACACGCACCCTTTTAAAATCTACCCCTTAGCGTGCATACAGGGTCGGATTGGCCTATCGTTGGATTGGGCATCCCACGGTGGGTCGGTCGCTCTGGCAGACCAAGGGGGAATCTCCTGGGCTGGCCTGGGCGGAAAATCCCCGGGCCGATCTTTACCCGGAATCCTCCGCTGCGTGCATATGTGTGTCCTAATTTTGTCTTTCTCGAGCAAACATGCTTCACATATGTTCCCTAGGATTTTTATCGGCTATAATGCGTGTAGGTAAGTGGATTTTAAAACATACTTGTGTGAAGGACATTGACAGTTTTCCCAATTGGTCCACCAGTTTGCCCAGTCGA
This sequence comes from Rhinatrema bivittatum, assembly GCF_901001135.1. Lineage (NCBI taxonomy): Eukaryota > Metazoa > Chordata > Amphibia > Gymnophiona > Rhinatrematidae > Rhinatrema > Rhinatrema bivittatum. The sequence continues at coordinate 304,000,544 of NC_042615.1, forward strand.
TCTCAAGGTTATGCAGACCCCTCTGATTCTTCAGGCTGCACTCTCAAGTTGACCCACACTCCTCACCCTGGCATATTAGACCTAAACAGGGGTCTCTGCAGACTTTCACTAACAAGCCACTATGCACTGCAGCTGCTGGATTTATAATATGGATTTATGTGCATTAGGGATGTGAATCGGGTGCCTGATCGTTCCCGCTTTTGGGATCGTCTGGCCGCAGGAAAATCTCATTTTCCCGCGGATCCCCATTTTTTTTTTAGTGAAAAATCATTTTTCGGGTTAGCGCGCGCTAACAAAAATAGCAAAAAGTAACAAAAAATAACAAAAATAAACATTTTTTTGTTAGCGCGCGCTAACCCGAAAAACAATTTTTACAAAAATTTGGGGGGAAAAGTGATTATTTCTTTTTTTACCCGATATATTAACGAATTTAGACATATCATACAATATTTCAATTCGTTAGAAAAACAATTCACATCCCTAATGTGCATAATTGCTGGGCCTGCCCCGGAATGCCCTGACACGCCCTAGTTCCGCCCCTTTATTTTTATTTTCACACACATATAGATATGCGTAATTTCTGGCTTTTAAAATACGTCTTGCTCACATGTGGCCCAGATGCTCGTGTATATGGACCTTTTAGCGCGAGCAACACTTTTAAAATTGATCTCTTATTGTTTTTAAACTGAGAATAAAATGGAACTGATATTTAAGAAAGCAAGAAGCAAAGAATTTTTACACAGGTAAAAATATGTGTATTCACTTAAAAATGCATTTTGAAAGTCCCCCCACCTCATATGGGAGTAAAAGTAAGCATGTTCCAGCACATGTGCTTTTACCCACATGAAGTAAAGCAGTAAAGGTTTCATTTTCAATTTTAAATTTTTAATCCTAAGTCGTCTTCAGCTCTAACTATAAGTTCTCAGCGTTATCTATAAGTTCTCATGATGTGAGACCTGTTATTTGTACCCTCTTGTTTGATATGTTTCGATAATGTTCGATGTAATTTTCAACTTTGGTTTTATGTAAACTGACGTGATATGTACCAGTACATGAACATCGGTATATAAAAGCTCTTAAATAAATAAATAAATAAATAAATAAATAAATTTTCAAATTTCTGTGTGCACATGGCACCCGCTCCCCTACAGGTGCAACTTCAATAGCTACTCATATACCCACGCTGTGCGCGCTGTATGCAGGCACTACCAAAATTGCCTCCCCATGTTTAGATTAAAAAAAGATCGGAATCTGGATTTCTGAGTCTTGTCCGGCTGTTAATCTGGATGATAAAGGTTGAGTGCCCTCATTTATAAAGTTATACTGTTTCTTTCATAAGGTAGGATTAAAAAAAATATAAAAACTGAGGACGCACATCTTCTTCCCTTTGCAGGTGAATATAATTAGTGCAGCAGTTCTCAAACAGCGTCAGGACGCATTGGTGTGTCACCAAAAATTTGACATAGCAATCCTGTGCTTTCTGTAACAGCCACATGTGCCTCTGCTTCAGGAGACTGCAGAGCAGGAAGTACCTGTGCTTTTTCAGTCTGAAAAAAATACCCAAACAAATAACAGGAGAAGTCTGATAAATACTTTTTTTCCAACTCATTTTTCAAAAGGGAACATTTTCTCTTTGAAAATTGGCGTAAAGTCTGCGTGTAAAAACTACCCGCATACTTTATACCTATGTGCACTGTTTGAAAATTGCCCCAGAGAGTCTGGCTTCTTGGGGATTCAGTATTTGTTTGCATATTTCTGTTTTTAATTTATGGTCCTTTATTCTGTAATAGATAAGGGGCAGTCTGTGCAGGGTATATATGCAGAGGTGAGGAATTCTGCTTACTCGCATGTAGGTTCTCTGTAAGGATCTTTAGCAGTCTGGTTTGTTTTGTTTTGGTTTTTTTTCCAGCAGGTAGTGTATTATGTTCTATATGTGTAGTGTTGTCTTGTTTTCTTAGGTAGGGTTGTTGCTGTTTGAGTTCTTTCTGGGTGTTAGTGCTCTAATGGTACGGCAGGTTTGCCATTTAGCTTCTGAGTGTCTCTTATTGCAGGTTTTCATGTTATTTCATAAATTGTCTAGCACAGTTGGGATCTTCAAGTGCTGTTACTGAGGGGATATCAGAATTAGAATATATCATTTTGTGTGGTAAATTGAAAGGGAAACATCCTAGTTCTGCTCTGTATAAACTCCAGAAGTCAAAACTTCTTGAGTTCACAGTGAGGTGCACGAGTGTTTGTCTACCATTCAGTCCTGTATTGAAAATCGGTGTACAGTGCATCAGTCCCAGATTTCTCACTGATGAAGTAAGCAAAGCTTAAAACATTTGTAAAAACAATAATAAAATGTAATAACTATATTTTTTGCAAGCAGTTATTGAAATTAAAGAATATTTCCTCTCTTTTCCATCATTTTTAACATTAAAATAAGATTTAGAATTTTTAAAAAGTCAGCTGCGGTGTGTAGTGTGCAAAGTGTCATGCACATGAGCATTATATGATGTCAGGTGTGTCACGACAGAAAAAAGGTTGAGAACCACTGAACTAGTACATATTCTTCTAATCAGCCTCCCAAATGTATAACTACCTACTGTGATGAATCTGGACTCTCATGTGGCACATAAATGCAATCTCAGAACAAAATATGAACGTGAAAGGGAGTTTAGCGACTCAGCAAGAATCCCTTATTCAACTGGAGCGAGCAGAAGGAACACCGTGATACAAGCTTCCTGCAACACCGGGCTTGCTTTGACAGATCAAATATAATTAACACTATTTAAGCAAGGTGAGGCATGTACTTCCATGTTAATTGCTTTAATGGGTATAACTAAGATAATTCAGTAGTTACTACAATAGGGAGAAATGATGTTCATAAAACATGCTGTGAAAGGGATAATGGTTTGGTTCGAGCACAGACTTTCTTCCTCTGTTTTATTGTAGGAGTGGTGTTGTGTTTTTTTGCTTTCTTTCGTCTCATCTTGTCCTGGAGCTCCCAGAATAGAGCTGCTTATATTCTGCATATGCCTAAAAGGAAAAAACAGAAAGAGGCAGGGAAAAAGGGAAAGAGAGAGGACAGCAATCCAAACTGGTGATTGGTTCTTCTTATTTTATATTTATAAAATGTTCGAAGCTCTTCAAGAACAACCTTGAAACGAAATGACATTAAGAGTATAAAGAGAGGGGACGTCAAATAAAACCATCCAATTTGCAACTCAAGCTGTCTAATAAACCATAATGTAAGAAAGGTCCAATCTAAAAAAAAATAAGGGAGCACCTCTCAAAAACTGCCCAGCTACCTTAACAATCTAACCCACATTTAAATTTACCAAATGGCAACACTTTACCCTCAGAGTAATTTAAGACAAGGGCAGGGATGTCTCAGGAAAAAGAGAGATTTCACTAGTAGCTCTATATATCATAGAAACCACTAAGTGCTGATATTTAAAAACACATTTACCAGGATATCTAAGAAACTGTTGCACCCAGAGAGATAAGTTTTGGGCACATAAACCAAAAAAGATTTTCTTGTATTTTGGGTACATCTGCATACATCAGAAAACACACCTCTCCTGGTCATAAAATAATGTAGCTCTCTTCTGATCTGGTCAAGATCTAAGGTAAATATAGCCCTTAGGGTAGATCATGACACCACCTCTTCTTCAATCAGCACTACCCAGCTAAGCTCAAGGCCCTCTCTGGAACTTACCTCCTTTATTTATTTGAAATTATTTATATATAGTTTTTATACATAAATGTAGTCAAAACGGTTTACAGTAAGACACAGATAATAAAATGGCATAATCATAAAATAAGTTAAAAGTGAAAATAAAAAAAAATAAAAGTATAGGTCTGAAAAACAATACATAACGTAAAAACAAACGAGCCGATACAGTAAAGCGCTGCCGCGGTTACCCTGTTTCTAACCTGCTTTGGACGCACAATTTGGACGCGTAAGGCAAACCTGCAATTCAATATCCGGTTTTACGCGTCCTTACCGCTTGCCGAAATGGACGCGTATCCGCCTCTGCCCGCCGCATGTATATGATATGTTAATGATCGATTTAGCTAGTCCCTCCAATATAGTAACGTGCACCCAGATTATTGCCTTTTTAACCAGCTTATTTGCTGCGTCTTTAACCTGCATATTTACCGCCTACCCTGACCCTGGCGTTAGTGTGGTGTTCAGTCAGCTTCCCGCTGTCTTGAGCGCCTGGCTGTACATCCAAGCCATGACCTCGGACGTCCAGCAACCTCTGCATGCTGAGCCCGCGCTCCAGCATCTTCAGCCACAGCTCCTGTAGCTCCAGGGGCTCCCTGAGCACGTACCCGGAGCCACCGCTGTCCTCGCGCCGCACCTCTCTGCTGGGCTCCGGATTTCCAGAGGAGCCCGTCCCACCCGACTTCGGTGATGCATGCCAGCACAAGTTGCCGCCCAGGCCGGAGCAGCCGCCGACACCCGCCGCCCCCCATCCCAACTGAGGATCGGCCACGCTGCACAAGTTCCAGCTCCCCTACCAGGTGATTCCATGCAGAGAGAGCGGACCCACCCAGACATTCATGGACCTTCCCGCTGCCTTGAGCACCCAGCTGGACGTCCAAGCCGCGACCTCGGACGTCGGCTTGGACGTCCAGCCGGGCGCTCAAGGCAGCGGGAAGGTCCATGAACAGACACCGCGACCTGACCGGCTATGACAGCAGCAGCAAGCCCAGCAGCAACCGGACCAGCAGCATCAGCATGGCCTACGACCAGCGGCATGGCGTGGCTGGTGGATCTGAGTTGGTGGCAGGAGGGGGAGGCTCGAGACCTGAACTGTAAAAAAAAAAATACAATCTTGGGCTTTTTTTTTTTGGAGGTGTGATGCGCGTTCTGAGGGGCCGGGGAGTGGGCTGGCCCACCAGCCCCTTGGCCCCTCGGCCTGACCATGCTGCTGTCGCTGCGCCAGCCCAGCACGGGAGGAGAGCCCCTGGCGGGAGAGAGCCACACGTGCGATCGCTTCTGGCGGGGGGAGGGAAGGGGGCCGCGGCGGGCAGAGGATCGCGGCTCTGAACTAAGTGGACCCAGCCAGGCGGAGAGGAGGTTGAAAGCCTTGACCCTGGAACTGGAGAAGGAGCTGGAGCTGCACATGAAGAAAGAGTATTTCGGTGAGTAACTAGTGTGTGGTACTTGCTTCAGTGCGGACAAACGTTCATGGACCTTCCCACTTCCTTGAGCGCCCAGCTGGACGTCCAAGCCGTGACCTCAGATGTCCGGCTTGGATGTCCAGCCGGGCGCTCAAGGCAGCGGGGTCTGTAGGAAAGAACCATCCACTTACCTGGTGGAATGACATTTCAAATGACATTTCAAATGACATTTCAAATGACAGGTACCAGCGCACCCTGGATACTGTATAGGCGCTGTATACCGCTGTATATAGTAAGATGGATTGCGCACGCCTACCACTTCATTGACGTGCTTTGGACGCCACTTGGATTTGCATCTAATTTGAATACTGAATCGAGCGGTATGTGAACCAAAATATGCACGCGGCAAACGAGGGTGCGCCCGGCACTGCCGCACTCTTTCTTACGCATGCTTACTGTATCGGCCCGAAAGTAAGCACAAATCAGAGTGATGGGGTAATGGAGAGGGAGGTAGGCTAGGTAGAAGAGGAGGTATAATTAAGTGATATCGTTGGGATTAAAAATGCATTTAAAATGAAAAGTTTTCAAATTCTTTCACATAGTCAAACTGTTTCATGTAGTCAAACTCTTTCATGTAGTCAAAGTGTCTCAAGTTCTCTGGAATAGAGTTCCAGAATTGGGAGCCAGCAACTGAGAATGCACGACTTCTAGTAATATCAAGATGGGCAATTTTGATGGTATTTGTAAAAGATTTTTTTGAGCGGAGCATAGACTTCTGTTAGGTTTGTATATGCGAAGTTATGAACTAAGCCAGGTTGATGAGTCATCAAATAAAAGGTTATGGATCATGGTAAGTATTTTGTATTTTATCTTAAATTCAACAGATAGCCAGTGCAGTGAGTAAAGGACAGGTGAAATGTGGTCTCTACGTGATTTGCCGGTTAAAATACGAGCTGCAGCATTCTGATGTTGTGTTCCGCGGCCGTGATAGGCCACGACCGTGGTCCCCTACCTTGCCCGCGACAGTGAACTGCCGCGGAAGTCCCGGGGGAAGGCCTTGACTTGAGGCCCGTCGCTCCGGCACGGGTCTCCATGCTGCTCGCCGCAGGGGGAGCTGTTCCTGCTCCCCCCTCGCGGCGTCCAGCAGCCTGCTCCTCCACGGAGAAAATTCAAGATGGCTGCCGCCATCTTTAGGCGTGAGGCCGCGCCTCCTTGGCTGATTTAAAGGGACCTGATCCCTTTAATCAGCTTCAGCTGTTCTCTATCAGCCAGAGCAGGGGAAGTATAAAAGGCAGCTTCCTCTGCTCATTCTTTGACTTGGCAACGTCCTCCAATGCTGTCTAGTCTGCTTGCTTCGGTGAGCCTTCCAGTGCCTTGAACTCTTGTTCCTGTTCCGTCTTTGTGTTCCTGGTTCCTGACTTCAGATCGGCTAGCGGTGATTCCTGGTATTGACTTCGGATTGGCAAGCGATGATTCTCTGGTGTATGACTTCGGACTGGCAAGTGGTGATCCCTCGGTGTGTGACCTCGGACTGGTAAGCAACGACCCTCTGGCACTTGACCTTGGACCTCTTCTTGACTATCATCTCCAAGGGCCCGCCTAAGTCCCAGCGGCCTGGGTCCCTACGGGCTCCTCCCGGGGGAACCGCGGGCTTCCAGGGGTGAAGCTCCAGTCAGCCCTTGTACCGAACTTCTTGACCTCTCAAAGGTCCACCTAAGTCCCAGCGGTCTGGGTCCCTACGGGCTCCTCCTGGGGGGACCGCGGACTTCCAGTGGCAAAGACACACTTCCTTTCTTCGACGTCACGACTCTGTGTCTGCCTCCACAGTCGCCTCTGTCTCCAGTGCCGAGGGTCAGATGGTCACGTCTTCAGTTCCTGCCTCGCCACCCGACGGGAGAACCTACGGATCTTCCTCCTAAGGTATTTCATCCTCCCGTTGGCCAGGGGTTCACAAGCCTGAGCATAACATCTGAATTAATTGTAAGGAGTGAATTACATTATTATGCAGGCCGAATAACAGAGCATTGCAGTAGTCGAGGCTGGTGAAAATTAATGGCCGGATTTTAAATCCCCACCCCCCCCCCCCCCGCACGTAAAATCCGGCCTTTATGCACGTGGCCGGGCCTGCGTGCACCGAGCCTATTTTCAAAAAGGCCCGGCCACGTGCATAAAGGCCAGTACGCGCATAGGTGCCGGCCTTCCTGCAAGGGGTGGGCCCGGAGGTGGGGGGGTGGGGAGGGGAAGGCCAGGGACGGGCCTGGACAGTACCATTCCTTGCTGTCCCGGAGCCTCCCATGCCGGTCAGCTGCTGGCACGCGCAAGTTACTTCAGGTTGAGCCCTGAAGTAACTTGCAAAATAAAAGGTAAAAAAAAAAGGGGTTTTAGAGGGTAGGGAGGAGAGGGGAAGGGGAAGGGAGGTTAGAATAGGGGGTACGAAAGTTCCCTCCCAGTCCACTCCTAAATTGGAGCGGACTGGGAGGGAACTGGGGGAGCCCCGATCTTGTCGCCGTGCAAATTTGCTTAATTCTACCCCCCGTTGCGCGTGCCGCCTTGGATTTTATAACATGCGCACGCAAGCACGCACATATTATAAAATCACACATCCATGTGTGCGCGCACATGGACGTGTGCATGTACTTTTTTTTAAATCTACCCCTAAGGATTGTAAGATGGTTGTAAAGTCTTCCAGGTGTAGTAAAAGACATAGTCGTCGTTTCAGCATATGAAGCTTGAAAATGAATTTTTTACAATCAAGGATACGTGATAGGTCATGGAAAGAATAGAATCGACAATGACGCTGAGATTACGGGCCTTAGATGTAATAGGCAGTGAAGTACCATCAAGGTCCAGATGTAAGGGGTGGCTGCAGGCGGAATGTGGGATAATTCCATAATTGAAAGTTGTAATGTATTGTATATGTACAGTATATCTTTTTTAAGTTTGAGAAGTCTGAATATGCATCATAATCCAGGTGGCAAGTTGCAAGAGGTGGACAAATCACCCTGTGCCGCCACCCTGCTCACCAACATTCTCTCAGTTCCTCTCACTTGCCCCCTTGTGGTGGCAGCTCCTTAATTGGTCATTGCCACCCACTTTTATCCATGGGCAGCCATGAATTAAGTTGTGGGTCGCAACATATAAGCTCTTCAGTGCCACAGGCCCCTTTCCTCCCTCTCCTGGGCACATTGCCAAAGTAAGGGAAAGAGGTGGCGCTTCAGCGACTCACTCGTCCCGCATTCAGGCCACTGGCAACTTCCCAGTTCACATTTGTGGAGCTGGGCAGATGTGTTGGCAGTGGTTAAGGCTGTGAGGGAGAGGCTGCGTGCAAGCAATACTGAAATCCCAGCAGAGGCATGAGCATCTGGAGGGAGGTGTGTGTGGGGGGGGAGTGGGGGTGAGACAGAGAGGCCTCATCAGCAGTGGTGTCAGCAAAAGCGGCACTACATTTTGGAGTCACTCGGGACAACCAGGAAACCTTCATCAGCCGTTATACTACTTCCTGATGTGAATACTAAATCCGGTGCACTGTATTCTGCTTCCATGCTGCTGCTGCTGCTTCATGTGTTGTAATGGAACTTAAAAATCATCAGGAACAGACAACAGTTTGAAGGATATCTTGGAGATGCTGCAATGCAATTTCTTTTTAAATAAGCTGTTTAAGCTAGCAGCATCTTAAATATGAAATGGTATGCAGAACAAAAGGATATTTAAGACTGAATAATTTACAGAGATGATCAGTTTTACCTAGCTCAGACCCTGCAGCTATGCAAATGAAGAAGCACAGAGATCACAGCTGGTGACAAAAAGTTATTTAATAAGGTACTCTGGATAGGGTCTTTTCAGCCATTTCATCACCAGAAAGCAAACAGAGGCAAATAGCTAATGCGGATAGACCAGTGAAAAGAAATATGTGCTATTCAAACTGCAGTAAGGACTGCATGGGAGACTAAATAACAGCAAAATCACTGACAATAAGCAAATAATGAAACATATTGGACCCACTCCTCTCCAAACCACAGAATACATTAGTTACCTCAGTTTCTTATTCAGGAGCCCAATTATCTATTTTGAAACATGCATAGTAATTCAGTGACACTGATACTCTATAGAAAAAGCCAGGAAAAACTATACTAATATAATTTCAGCAAGATGAAAGGACAAGAAACCATAATCACCTGCCTGCACTTCAGTCCCCTTGGAACCTCAATACCAATGAAATCAATGGGTAAAACTCCAGTATTAAAAGACATGTAAACATATTTATTACAGTCACAAAACTCACCAATGCCTTAGTAAGTTTCAGGATAGGATGAACTGCCAGCATGCAAAGCCTACATGTGTTCATATGAAATAAAAACATTCTCACCTACTCTTTCCAGAGAATCAGGAGAACAGGCTAGATGTAGGGTATAGGGATTTCAGTAAGATCTTTGACACGGTTCTTCATAGGCGACTTATAAATAAATGAAGCACCCTTGGTATGGGCCCTTCAGTGACCTACTGGGTTAGAAAGTGGTTGGGTGGGAGGTGACAAGGGTGGTGATAAATGGAGTTCATTCCAAGGAGAAGGACATTACTAGCAGTGTGCCTCAGGGATTGGTCCTTAGGCCGGTTCTTTCCCAGATTTTCATGAGTGACATTACGGAAGGATTATCAGGAAAGGTCTGTCTTTTTTCCAATGATACAAAAATCTGTAGTAGGGTAGACAGCCAAAAAGGTGTGAAAAACATGAGAAGGGATTTAGCGAAGCTTGAGAAATGGTCTAGATTTTATCAGCTAAAATTTAATGCTAAAAAAATGCAGTTATGCATTTAGGGTGCAAAAAAACAAGGGAGATGTACAGTATAGGGGGTAAAATTGTTCTAAGCATGAAAGAAGAGCAGGATCTGGGGGTGATCATATCTGATGACCTTAAGGTGGCCAAACAGCCAGAAAGTTGCTTGAGTGCATAGGGAGAGGAATGATCAGCAGAAAAAAGGAGGTGATATTGCCCCTGTATAAGACCCTGGTAAGACCTCATTTAGAAACCTGTAGACCAGTTTGAGCTGGTCCAGATGATGGCTACTAATCTTGTCAGTGGTCTTCGTTCTAAAGCATATGAGGACAGACTTAAAGATCTAAACATGTACACCCTAGAGGAAAAGCATGATAGGGAAAATATGATAGAGACATTTAAAAACCTGCAAAATTTCCATGCAGAAGAGGCAAGCCTCTTCTAAAGGAAAAGAGGCTCTAGAACAAGGAGTCATGGGATGTGGGTGAAAGGGGGTAGACTCAGAAGTAATTTAAGAAAATATTTTTTCAGAGGGTAGTGGATGCATAGAACAGCCTCCCCTTGGAGGTAGTAGAGTCAAGGAGAATATCTGAATTCAAGTATAGGATAAACACAAAGGATCTCTCAGGGAGCAGTAGGGATTGTAAAGATGAATAGCTGGTGAGGATGAGTAGACTTGATAGACCATAATGGTCTTTTTCTACCACCATCTTTCTATAATTTTATGTTTCTATGTTCTTTATTCTCTGTCCCTGTCTCACAGCTGTCTCCTCCTGAAGAGAGAGCATTTACATGCCCCTAGCCACACACCTTTCCCTTACACACCATGCAATCCTCATGCTATCATGGCCTTGCAATCTTGCAACTCCCTTCCACTCAGGATAGCAAGACTAAGGATATTACTCATTGGAGCTTCATCTGTCACACACAGACACACCTTCACTGCATCATCTTCCCTGTATCCCCAACACTCATGCTGGAATAGAGGGGCTCTGTCTTTATCCATCCCACTCTGCCACCTACTACAATACAGCTATATTAGCTTATTATAGTGCTTAAAAAGCTAGAATGCTCTGCACAAACCCCTGCTCTCATTGCTCTAAACAGGAATGAATATCAGCATCCAGTGGACATGTGGAGGCCAAAAACGGAGTTTTGCTACATTCACTACTTCCCCCCCCCCCCCCCCCCCCCTCTCTTTTACTGTTTGGCATCATCAAAGAGAAGAGAAGTCCCCCAGCTGTGCATAGATAGCACAAACAGCCCTGGTATTTTCAGTTGCTGGTCAAGTATACCACTAGTGGTAGCACCAGACACAATGTAAAAAGGCAGGTATCACATGTTCATGCTCAATGTCTAACTGAAAGCCTGCAATGGCAGCCGGAGACATCAGTATAGTCACTTCCCAGCTGCCACCTACCAACCTTCCTGCTGCTGGTCCTCTTGGACCAAGATGAGGATGAGGACTATCTCTCTACGTCCATGTGCAAACTCCAGTACATCTGGTATGCTTTGACTCATTTTTCATTAAAGTATTTGTCTCTACACCTTATTGATGGGTCCAATGTGTGCTGTTAAAGAGTGAATCTTTTCTCTAGGTTTGTACTTGTTGGATTACATTCATTAATGAGTGTCTTATTTTTAGATGTTTTTAAATCAACCCAGACTGAGTGATGTGGCTCATACTGGTCCAAGTGTGGGAGGGGGATATCCTGCCTCCACCCTATAAGGAGAAAGAAATTCAGGGGACATAGATACCCCACTAGCTCATGGAACAATGATGGTTTTGCCCTCATGCCCATGAAAGATAACAACTGTACAATAGCAACTGATGCCACATATCCAATCTTGGTGTGAACCCAACACATTCCTTTGAGGGAAAAAATGAAATTCCCCTTCAAAACAAAGCACACTTTGAGTGAAATGATTTAAAAAAGGAATGTTACTCTGTTTGATGATTTCTGTCAATTTGCTGTATGTATCTGGCTGCTGGGATAACCTCTGTATTGTTCCACAAGGTTCAACACTTATAGATGACTGATTTTCAATATGAAAAAAATAAAACCCACACATGAATGGGACTTAGAAGCGTTTCATTAGATTGAGACCTTCATATCAAATAATGGACTTTCAATAGCCCCTGAGGAAGGAGAAACCAGAAACACAAGCCGTGTCGGGTTTCCTATTGGCGACATAAGAATTTAAATACAGCATTCTAAGAAAAGTGTCTGGGCTCTCTGGCAATAAAAGAATTTATACACAGATTTCTAAGATAAGTGTCTATGGCATCTTACAATTATAAATATTTTATTTGCAAAAAAATGTTACAAAATAATATAAGACCAATGATTATAAAAGTTGGGCACTGTTCATCTTAATGGCTATGTGAAGAATTTCTTATTCCTCTAACCATATATAAGTGAAGTTATTTTGATGGTCAATATGGACATAAAGAGCTTTTTTGTACTTCTTAACTAAAAGATGGGGTGGCAGATGAAAGCCAATTGATTTGGAATGTCATCCTGACAAATACAGGAAGCAGATGGAGAAAATGCCAAAAGAAAGCAACTCAATGGTGTACTCCTTATCAAAATGGCAGTAAAGGAAACTAAGGAGAACAGCAAGCCAAGGAAGAAGAGCTGTAAGCTATAAGTACAAATGCTTATAGTCTGGACACTAAAATTCAAGAACTGCAGGCCCTAATGATGGAGACAAACTTGGATATTGTTGCTATCACCTAATACCATCGACAATACTCATTAAATCTCTGTTACTCAGTTCAACTATATCCTCTGTGAATACTTCTCCAAAACAGACTATATCCCATTTACTATGTACCATAAAAGGCATCCCATTCCACTGCTTCGTTGAGACTCCCCGGAGCTACTGTATTCCACTGATATATGTATCTTTGCTCTGTTCTTCTTAATGTTTTGTTAACCTCCCATTGTTGCTGGGTATGGCACTGTTGAATCATAAAAAACCTAAGTTCTTCAACACTATGCTGGGCATTTTGCCAATGAGCAACTAAAGGTGCTCCTGCTCTTTCTGTTCTTAACCTGCTTTTATGCTCAATTATTCGTTGTCTAATTTCAATTTGTCTTTTAGTGTGACCTATATTAGGGATGTGCAGAGGGACGCCATACATTGCATTCGGGATTCGTATTCGTCGGGGGGCAGATACGTTGCATTCGGCAAGGGGGCCCCCCCCGATACGTTTATACGTTAATTCTTATTTGTTTCCCGGCTAAAATTAAATTAACTACAACCCCCCCACCCTCCTGACCCCCCCAAGACTTACCAAAACTCCTTGGTGGTCCGGGAGCCATCTCCTGCACTCACACCCTTGGCTGCCGGTATTCAAAATGGTGCCAATAGCCTTTCACCTACTATGTCACAGGGTCTACCGGTGCCATTGATCAACCCCTGTCACATGGCAGGAGCAATGGATGGCCGGCGCCATCTTGTGCTCCTACCATGTGTCAGGGGCCGGCCAATGGCGCCGATAGCCCCTGTCACATGGTAAGGGCAAAGGGCCATCGGCACCATTTTGATTAGTGGCAGCCGACAGCCCGATAGGGGGAGATCACTCCTGGGACCCCCGCTGGACCACCAGGGACTTTAGGCAAGTTTTGGGGGGTCAGGAGGGTGGGGGATTGTAATTAATTAAATCTGAAGGGTTAGGATGGGTTTGGGGGGGGGGGTTTATGTGCCCTTTCTCCACCCCCCAAAAACAATAAGAAAACCACATGAAATTTTGTGGGTTTTCCTATCATTTCGGGGACCCCCAAAATGCAACGAAATAGGAAATATAGACGATATTTCCTATTTCGTCACAAACTAATGCACATCCCTAATAGCTTCCCAAATTGTCTCAAAATTGAAAGACTGAGGTCTTACCAGTTCCATAATTCGAAAAGGTGGATGTTTTGCTGAGCTCTCAACAGCCTACTGCATAGTGGCTCCTGCAACCTCCCCTGAGTCCCCAGAGATCTCAAACGGGGCTGAGAGTCCTTCCCCCAGTGCCATGGGCTCCAGAGGAGATTCAATGAGGGTGCCCATCTCCAACGCCTCCACATCTTGTCACGGCTGCTGGGTATGACTCTCAGTGGGGTTAGTGGGTGGAGACCTCTCCACCAGGGATAGTGATGTTAAAAGACCTGGGACGGGTTTGGGCTCCTCTTCCCCCCGAACCCGGGCCAGCGAGCCAGATCCCAGTTCAACTACCACCCGACAATCATGAGCGTCCATAGAGCCCATGAAAATAAGCAGACATCTAACAGTGCTCAGTAGTCTAGCTGAAAGGGAGCTGAACTGTAGGAGTCTCTGTGGGAGTGGGAGTGCCACTGTATGCTCTGTCTTTTAACAGAAATGAGCAAAAAAAAAAAAAAAAGGCTATCCAGCCCTTGTTTTATCTTTTACTCCTGCTGTCTCTGGTACTTCTCCACCTCACTTCTTCTGATCTAGGACCATCATCTGATAACTTTCACACCATCCTCCCCCACAGACTTGTCCAGTCACTATTTACACCTTTAAGAATCTCCAAACTGTTGACCCTTGTATCTTTTCCACTGCTGTTTCATCTTTCCTTTCCTTCAAAACTTTGTCTGAATCTGTTGATGAAGCAGGTTCTTCTTACAACACTATATACTTTCTTCAGCCTTAGACACTCTTGCTCTTCCTCGTATCCATCCTGTAAAGCGCACTAAATCCCAGCTTTGGCTCACCCTGGAATTCTCTATCTACATCCTTGTGCCTGCTCTGCAGAACATCTCTTGCTAAAATCCCATACCCTTGCAGACTTCATACACCAGATTCATGCTGACCACTAGATATTGCACTTGCCAAACAAGACTATTATGTCCATCTGACAACTCTCTTACATCCAACCCTTGCTGTCTCTTTCCCATACTCAATTCCCTCTTCAAACTTCTCTTGCCTCTCTTCTCAAGTATGTCACTTTTACCTATCCCCCACTTCTTTCCTCTACCCTTCCCCTAGCCTCCGCCACTCTCTCCTCCTTTCCTAAAGTCACACTGTTGGAAACTGCTCATCTTCTCTTCCAACAAACTCACCTCTTGTTCCTCTGACCCTGTCCCCACCCAATTCCTCAGCTCCATCTCCACTGCAGTCATCCCTTGCATGTATCACATCCTCAATCTATCACTCTCCTCGATTACTGTTCCTGCTACCTTTAAACATGCTGTAATCATACAACTCATTAAAAAAAACCCTCACTGGATCCTACTTGTCCTGCCAACTATCATTCCAACTCCCTTCTCCCTTTTGCCTCCAAACTACTTAAATGTGCTGTTCATTGCCGCTGTCTTGACTTTCTTCTAACTCAAGCCATTCTTGATCCACTCCAGTCTGGTTTTTGCCCTCTACATTCAACTGAAACAGCCCTTGCCAAAGTTTCCAATGACCTGTTTATAGCTAAAGCCAAAGGTCTTTACTCTGTTCTTATCCTCCTTGACCTGTCTGCCTCTTTTGACACTGTTGATCACCACCTCCTGCTTGATTCTCTGCCCTCTTTTGGATTTGGGGACTCTGTCCTGTCTTGGTTCTCCTCTTACCTCTCCTATCGCACTTTTAATATTTCCTCTGGTGGTTACTCCTCTACTGCCATTCCACTATCACGTGGTGTGCCTCAGAGATCTGTTCAGGCCTCTCTTCTCTTCTCACTACTTACTTGGTACTCTGATTTCCTCTCATGGCTTTCAGTATCATTTTTATGCTGATAAATCCCAGATCTACCTTTCTACACCAGAAATTTCACCTGAAATCCAGTCCCAGATCTCAGCCTGCTTGTCTGACATTGCTACCTGGATGTCCCACTGCCAACTTAAAATCAACATGGCAGACACTAGAGCTCCTTATCTTTCCCCCAAAAGCCCACCGCCCCTCTTCCTCCTTTCACTCTGTGGATAACACAATCATCATCCTGATCCCATCACCCCGTAACTTTGGAGTCCTTTTTGACTCCTCTATCTCGTTCTCTACGCATATCCAAAACTCTGCTAAAATGTGCTGTTTTTTCTTTATAACATTTCCAAAATTCATCCTTTCCTTTCTAAGCACACTGTCAGAACCCTTATCCATTCTCTCATCTCCTCCATGTAGATTATTGCAACTTGCTCCTCACAAGTCTCCTGGAAAGCCATCTCTCTCCATTACAATCTGTCCTAAATTCAGCTGCACATCTTTCCCAAAGTCATTACACTCACATAACCCCCCTTCTGAAGTCACTGCATTGGCTCACTATCTGCTTCTGCATACAGTTCAAGCTCCTCTCTCACCTACAAATGTCTTCACTATGCAACACTTCACCACCTCTCCTCTCTTATCGCTCTCTGCACCCTCTCCTCGAGCACGCCACTCATCAGACAAGTCACTCTTTCAATGTGATATCCACTATGACGCCTAGATCTCTTTCTTGAGTGCTAGCTCCTAATATGGAACCTAACATTGTGTAACTATAGCATGGGTTATTTTTCCCTATATGCATCACCTTGCACTTATCCACATTCAATTTCATCTGCCATTTCGATGCCCTTAAGCTCTTATCTGTATATTTCTCCTCTACCACCAACTCCTGACCCTGTGCTTTCTACCTGGCTGTGCCATGTGCTTGGAACAGTCTTCCTGAACTGGAGCATCATGCTTCCTCTCTTGCAGTGTCTAACTCCCATCTAAAGACCCACCTTTCTGAAACCACTTTAAAATCTTATGCCTGATTGTCTGCTTTTGGTCTTGTAACTAAATTTATTTTATTTTATTTTTAACCATTGTTTTGCTTTATGAAATACCCAAGTCTCTTGTCCTGTTTGTCTTATTAGATTGCGAGCTCTGTTGAGCAGAGACTGTCTTTTTGTATATTTGTACAGCCTGCATATGTCGTGTAGAGCTATAGAAATCTTAAGTAGCAGAAGTAGCACTCGGCAGCACTAGTATTAGGGGAGCATGGCAGTACTAGCCTACGATCCCTTCTTCCAGTCAAAGTAAAATCCAGAGGAAAGTAGTTGAAAAGGAGAAGACTTTTCGCCAAACTGGTCCCACTGCCCCTTCCATCAGTCAGGTGGCAGGTCAACAGCCCCCGGCCATGTGTCTTCAGCAGCAACCCACCACAGAGGAATTGGGGTGTTGTTCCATAGCATTTCCCTGGGCAAGATAAAGGCAGCATCTAAAGTAGTAATGAGAAGCATCAGGGAAATGCTTGCCCTGGATGACCAGATGCTGCAGGTAGAAAACATGGGCTTCTAGCATCTGTTATATGTGGCTTGGTACATTTGGTTCTTGATTCACCTCTTAAGGGTGAATATCTTAAGATGCATGATATGAAATGTAAAAAAAAAAAAAAAAAAGATATTCATGAGATATTCAGCAAATATTAAAAAAAAATAAAACTTACAGCATGACCTAGGAAAAGATATTTGGAATGCTCAGGAAGAACTACCATAGATATTCATTAATGTGACTTTCACCTACACTTGCATCTCCATCACCCAAAAAAAACCTATAAACTGCCTATTTAATTTTTTCCCATATGCACAAAGTAGCAATACTATTTCAGCAGAATTCAAGCTAGCACAGACATAAATAAATAAATAATAAAATAAAATGTATCTCCCACAAGGTTCACAAGGTTGAACTGGCTCTAGAGGCAGTGGCGTAGCCAGAATTGATTTTTTGGGTGGGCACAAGGTTAACATGGGTGGGCTGTAGGCATGCAGGTCTACTAGTTGTTTTTTTACTGATAAATAATGCCAAATTATGCAGCATAGCATTCACATCTACACCTAAGTATGAGGTCTACTTAATGATACAAACATAATTCACGGTGATTTGTGGTACTTTAGCCTTCTTATTATTACAATGTTATACACGGCTCCTACCTGTCCATAAATTTTGAGAGAGCGGTTGTGTTGCTTATATTTAAATTGCTAACATCTCAAAATATAGATATATATTTTTACCTTTGTTGTCTGATCTTTGTATTTTTCTAATCAGTTGGTCCTGGTCTCTTTTTCCCATTTTTTCCCTTATAGCTCATTTCCTAATTCCTTTTCAGTGTCTTTCTTCTATTACTGTCTTCTTCCCTTACACACACATACACGCTTTCTCTCACACACTCAAGCTCTCACTCTCATATGCTCTCTCCCCCCCCCCCCCCCAGCTCACATTCTCTGCAGACACACATACAAGTTCTCACTTTCTCACCCCTCCCCAGGCTTATATTCTTATGCACACACAGACGCACATCCAGGCACCCATTCTCACCCACACACATAAACCCAGACTCCCATTCTCACCCACAAACCCATGCTCCCAGTCTCACCCACACATATTCAAACTCCCATTCTCATCCATACATATACACATGTAAGGTACTATTCTTACCCACACATACACACATTCAAGCACCCATTCTTATCCACATATTCAAGCTTCCATTCTCACCCACCCACACAAACCCAGGCTCTCATTCTCACCCATATATACACACATTCAAGCTCCCATTCTCACCCACCCACAAACCCAGGCTCCCATTCTCAACCACACATACACACATTCAAGCTCCCATTCTCACCCACACAAAAACCCAGGCTCCCATTCTCAACCACACATACACACATTCGAGCTCCCATTCACCCACATATTCAAGCTTCCATTCTCACCCACATACACACCCAGGCTCCAGTTTTCACCCACACACACTCCCATTCTTCGGGCGTCGGGCCGTACTGCCCGCCGAACTTCCTGTCGGGGGGGGAGCGACAGGAAGTTCGGCGGGCAGTACGGCCCGACGCCCGAAGATAGCAGGAGGCCGGTGGCAGCAGGAGAGGCAGCTGATCTTCCTGCTTTGGGGGAGAAAGCGGAAGCTGTGCACGTGCTTGAATGTGTATGTGTGGATGAGAATGCGGAAGTTAGTTAGTCAGACAACCTCAGTAGATCCCTTTGGTTCAGCACAGGGAATGCCCTGATTGGTGACTGTATAATAGGGATGTGCAGAAGGAAAACATTTCTTTCGATTCGGTATTCGTTTCGCCAGGACCCAAATTCGTTGCATTAGTTTCATAGGGGGGAAAACCAATTCGTTGATTACTTTCATTTGTTGTCCATTTTCCCATTAAAGTCAATGGGGGAAGTATTTGCAGCATATTTTTGGCTGCAGAAATAGGGTTTTCTTATCCATTCTGATGAAACTTCTGGGTAGCAATCATCAGAACGAGAAAAGAGCTCCAAGATACTTAGACTGTGGCAAAGTGGCACCAAAGTGGCATGAATAGCCTAAGGCACTGCAAAGGGGCAAAGGGGTACCA
The DNA here is from genome assembly GCF_901001135.1 of Rhinatrema bivittatum. Lineage (NCBI taxonomy): Eukaryota > Metazoa > Chordata > Amphibia > Gymnophiona > Rhinatrematidae > Rhinatrema > Rhinatrema bivittatum. The sequence continues at coordinate 304,019,759 of NC_042615.1, forward strand.
GGAGTGGCAAGAGTGCTTTAAAAGAGGTGAAAAGCAGCAGCAAGAATGTCAAAAACATACCACAGCTTCAGAAGAGAGCACCGATAACAGTTGCATGAGCCCTCAAAGGCAGCACGACAGGCAAAGTGGCAAGACAAGTGGCATCAGCATCCTACAGACACAATGAAGGGGGAACATAGCAAGCAGAAAGAGTGTCAGAAAAAAACACGAGGCCTGGATGTTCACTTCTACTGGGACCACTGTATGTGCACACACCAAGCTTGTAACTACAAAAGAGGCCCACTGGGGATTTGGCTTCAGAGCATGGCTGTCCCAATATATGTGAGTCTGCAAAACTGCCCACAGGCCCACAAGGCAGTGCCTGGATGTACACTTCTACTGGGACTGCTGTATGTGCACACACCAAGCTTGTAACTACAAAAGAGGCCCACTGGGGATTTGGCTTCAGAAAGCACCATTGTCCCAATATATGTGAGTCTGCAAAACTGCCCAGTGCACTGACTTCTTGGCTTAAAAGAGCACAAAGAGACAGTCTGAGTTCAATAAAAAAAACCCCTGCAGTTAAATAAAAAGCATGGCTTGCTTGGCACAGTAGCAAAAATGAAGAAATGTCTTTTTCAAAGGAAATTTATATCAAACTAGCTAGAAATTGAATATATCTCCCACCCCCAACACCCAAATCCTGCTTGCAACCTACCCCAGGGAGTAAAATATAAAAATAACCAGCAACATGCCACTGCTAACAGCTTGTCTCAGTGGGACAAACAGAGAGACCATCTGAAATAAATAAAAAAAAAAAAAAGTGGTCAAATAAAGCATGGTTAGCTGCGGCACTGCAGCAAAATCGAAGAAATAAATATCTTTTTCAATGGAAAATTCTATCAAAGTAGCTCGCAATTGAATACAGATTTGAGACACTCAGACTAGCTCTGAGTAAAGCCACCTTCCCTGGACCAACCCCACAAAAAAGGAGCGTGGCATGCTGCGTGCTTAAGGTATAAATATTATAGCGTCATCAGGAACAGCATCACAGAGCTCTGAGTGAGAGTGGCGATTGGTTGCATTAGAAAAATGCTTAGCTCTGATAGGTTGCATTCTCGTCTCCTTGCCAACCTGTCTGACCCACTCTATGACAGGGCTGTGAGGTCACTTATGACTCACAGGAAAGAGCTGGCTTTTGCTATGGATACTCCCACATGGCCTTCTCCTATTTCAAACGGCCGCTAAGAAATCACTGCGAACCAAAAGAATGAAACTAATATGATTAATATGATATGTTTTATTCGTGGGGGATTGCGATGCATTTCGTGAACCCACGAATCCAATAAATAGGGACTTGTGCATTGCGGATTGCACATGCGTTGAAAACGAATGCACATCCCTACTGTATATAAGAAGAGCAACAGTGGCACACCTTTGCTGGTTTAACAGACTCCTGGGATATGTCTTCTAGAATCTTTGCTCATCTAACCACATTTCTACTCTACATCCATCTCTGCAGTCTTCTCATGTGTTCCTGTTCTTCATGTATATCTGCAGAATTCTGCAGTGTCCAACTGTGCAGTCATCTCTGCAATCTTATCCAGTCTTCCTGCTCTGCATCCATCTCTGCAGTCTTCTCCACTGTTCCTGCTCTGCATCCATCTCTGCAATATTTTACAATGTCCCTGCTCTGCATTGAGTTCCGCAGTCCTGCTGTAGTGTTACAGCTGTATGCCTAGACACCTGTCAAGCTGGCTTGGTTTTACTGACTTTGGCTCAACCTTCATCTGCCATCCAACCTCTTCAGGTATACCTCTTCCTAATGTACTATTCACTAGTGACTGGACATACCTTGACAACCACTCTTTCATACAAGATATATAACATCTAGGGTTGGATGTTATGGGCAAACTTCCTTGCTTTTGCCATGTTGGCCATATATTAAGGTTGAACCTCATGTATAAATTATATATGATTATAATCCTCTTAAGTATTTTGCCCTACAAGTGAAAGATTTCTATTTTTACTGTGCTCATTCTTTTTCCCCAGTGATTCCTAGGGAGCTGGTTTTCATGTTTTGACCAGATTTAAATGAGAGATTGCAGTGACTGGCACATGGACAAACATCTTCTACTTCTTGCCCTGTTTCAAACTGATTTCACAGTGGGAAGCATGCTTATTTTACTTCTTTTGATCAGTTCTAGATATTGGCAGTGATAGAAGGGTCTCTGCATTTTGGGAAGGAGATTATGGTAGTCATCCATATTGTAATAAACCTGAAAATATATTACTCTGTTCTAAACGAGAATGTAAAAGGGGGCTATGTGACTTTCCAGAGATATGCAGGGCTTGCAAGACATGTTTTGTTTTTAAATATAGGCTCAGATTATTTTTATTCACCCCAACTTCATGAATAATTTTCTGCTGGAAATATTTCAGAGTCCCGAGTTTGGGCAGTTCTAGTCGCTGGTGCATTATAATTACAAAGTCAGTCTGTTTTTTGGTAAATGAGAACTGCCACAAAAATAAAACAATCTTCTTGGTTCTAGAAGGTTATGTATATTGTAAAGTAAACATCTTAACCAATATCGGCCTGATTTTTAATCCCCCTCACGCGCGTAAAATTTAGGGGTTACGCGCACGACCGGGCCTTGTGTGCACCGTGCGCATTATCCGTCCAAGCGCGTAACCCCCGTTATGCACACAGGAGCCAAGCCTCTTCCGAGGGCGGGCCTGGAGGTGTGTTTGGGGCAGGGAGGGGCGGGGTGGGGGTGGGCCAGGACAGCGCCATTCATCGCTGTCCCGGCGCGCGCATCTTACTTCAGGTCGGGTCTGAAGTAAGTTGAAAAACAAGGAGAAAAAAAAAAGTTAACATTTAGGGGTTGGAGAGGAGAGGGGAAGGGGAAGGGAAGTTAGAGTAGGGGGTAGGGGAAGTTCCCTCCCAGTCCGATCAATTGGAGGAAACTGGGAAGGCCGTGTTGCGTCATAGCATGAAATTTGCATATGTGAGCCCCCCCTTGCATGCGCTACCCATATATACGCACGCAGATTTAAAAATCCAGCACGCATGTGCGCACGGCCTGCTGATTTGTTATAAAATCAGCGCATCTTTAAAAATCTACCCCTAGAGGCACTTCTCTCTTGTCATTGTGATGATAACTTTCAAAGGCATTTCTGTGGGTGAAATGGCTTGTTATTAAATTGTCTGCCTGATATATGGATAAACCCACATGGATATGGCCCGTATGCACATAAGTTTATCTGGACTTAATGGAAGCATTCCCGGTAACGGAGATGGGAAGGGGTTTGGATTTAAATGCTTACTTTGGATTTTCAACAGTATGTGGGTATATTTTTCCAAAGGTTTTCTGTACAAAATTTAGTAAGTGCAATTGTATGTGGATAGTTTTGGTGAGATAATTTCCAAAGCAAACCTGTGCACAGAAGTTTGCTTTGAAAATTGATGTAACGTATGCACATATTTGTTGACTTTCTTATGTGGGTTGTTACAAAATGTCCCCCTACATGATGAAAACACCTATTCAATTGCCCTGTCTTCTGTGTTTTTGATCGCTGAGCATAGTTTAGGAAAAAAAAAAGAAAACAAATAAACTTTTAAGGTGTTAAGAATTTATTTTCCTACTGCTGGGAAAATGAAAAACATCTGTTTCATGACTAATTAGAGATACCAGTTATTTAGCATAAAAAGATCAAACCAAAGCCTATTTGTATTAGTTGAACAGACAGCAGGGGGCTGAGTTACTAGAGGATGGCGAAAGGGAGGGTAGAGGGGTAGGGTGGCTAACATTCTGGCCAAGTGGTGATATTGGCTATGATTTGGGAGGGATGGGGGTGGGAGGGTGGACAGAATGGGTAAGGTTTTATTATGGAATTTATTTTTTATAAATTGTACTCTGCCTTAATCTCTGTTGGTGGTGACAGGCAGATTATCACATTTTAATTAATTAATTAATAAATAAATAAATAAATAAATAAATAAAATAAACTCTCAATGTGAATCTATTTAAGGCTTTTCAATTGGGGGGGCTTCATAAAATTTCTACATTTTAAAATCCTTTGTGATTCCTGAAGGAAAAGCAAAGAATTTTTTTTGAAAGCCTAAGGCAGAGTCAATTCATTCTTTATATTGTTCTCATCACAGGCAGGTCTGAGGTGAGAGTGAAAGGTACTAACAGGGATGGAACATGGTAACTCCTCTTTCTGTTTCCCTTAAAGACATTTCTTTTAGGCCTCCGTGAATATCAGTTATTTTGCCAACGGCTGTTTGTTTGCAAGATTTGCTTTCCAGGGGCCAAATTTATTCTGGAAGAGTCAAGTCCTTTTTAACTTTGGCAGATTTGAGCCCTGCCAACAATAAACTAACTTTATTCTTTTTCAATGTCTCCAAATTTGTATATAAATCCTCTGACTTGTCTGCATGAGATGCTTTGAAATGTGTGGACATATTAAAGAGATTCATTCATTCAATCATTCTTACCCCTGGGGCAATCAACCGGCTTCAACTTCTCACTGTTAAATTATAGTCGCTATTCTGTTGATTCATCAGTTATATGCAATAATAATAATAATATGTTCATCCTGTAATGTTACAGTTTCTCATTAGTAACGCTACAGATTTTAGCACAAATGACCTTAATCTCAAGCCTAGGCCCGACACTATCACTTCAGGCAATTTTTCTGCAGTTTGTTAAAAAGAGAAGAGGTGCAGACATTCATCAATGTTCTTTGCTCAGTTAAAAATCTCACTTTTTATTTGAGTGGCAAACAGAATACACAAAAGTGATATAGCATAGTGTAAACCTAACCATTTAATATTCTTGAATTAAACATTGAGGGCAACGTTCAAAGTATGAGCCATCCGGTAGGGATGTGCAGAGAAAAAAATTTGGTTTCAGTTTGTTCATTTGTTTCATAGTGTGCAAAGCAACAGATACCCTGAAAGCCCCCATCTACTATGGCCTTTTCCATATTTGCACCACTCGTCTGTCACAATGAAACCTGCCTGAAGATTTCTGTTTCTCCAGTCTAGCTGCCAACCCTCCAGCATCTTTCTTAGGACTGATAGACAATTGCACGATGTATGGGAGCTATGTATCAACTGAGTGATCAGCAAAGCCCACCTGCAGCCTGATGCTCCATCCCTGCGAGAGCTGCTGCCAGCCCCTACCTCAGCCAGGTCCCACCAGTGTGCTGTCCAGGAGAAGTAAATGTGAGTAGAATTTGTGCTGGTCCAAATATCACTAGTGAAATGCCTGAGCCAGCTGCACCTGGATTCGACTACAGCACTGGTTGTACAGGAGGGGAATGATATTCCTACTAAATGTAATCATGGAGGGGACTTTGCAATTGGGGGTTAGCACATGTAACATGTAAGCACCCGTCAATGACCACATTTAATGTTGGGAGATAGTTTAACTGTGTGACAGGTCCAACAATAAACAAACCTCCTCTAATAATTAGTTTTAGCATCACAAGCATCAAGATTTTTTATGTAGCTAACTGGAGATCAATATGTGCCATAGGCAAAGAGACCTTCTTTCATTATGACCATAATAGCTTGCCTCATACCGAATAACTGCATCATGACACTATATAGAAATGTGAGGGATTATGCTGGAAACTCCCTCAAGCCACCTTGAGGGATCAGCCACAACTATCTACCCTGGTCCTTTTAAAGGATCAGCCCCGCAAGGGATTCTGTGTGAAGGGAGGGTTCCCTCACAATACTATAAAGAATCAGAGCCCAGAAGGGTTAGACAGGCACCGGGGACAGGCCCAAAACCACTCTAGAAAGGAAACCTGCTATGTGTGACCTTTCTGTACTACCTGAACTTTAAGGTGAGCTGCATCATTTGTTTTGATTTGCACTTTGTTTTTCCACTGTAAATAAATTGCCCAGGGGAACAGCCATAGTCTGCCTCCTTATTCCTTCTGGTTGTTTCCCAGGCCACTATCGCCCAAGTTATCACAATAGATTTTTTTTTTTAACTTGGCTGTTTCCTGCTGTACCTCTGCACCTATTTATTTATTTATGCATTTTTAACATCTTATATTCCATTGCTTCCCAAAACAAATCTGTCCAAAGTGGATCACATAAGTTACATCCATAAAAAAAATCCACTTCCAGCTAAAGCCGTACCAGGCTTTAGCTGGAAGTGGATTTTTTTTATGGATGTGGAAGTATCTGGTGCCATGAGTCTTCATTCACAACTATCTAGGGATTTTTCTGCTATTTTATATCCGCCCAACATACCTACTCTGGTCATTGCAATGACAATCCTCACCTGGGAGCCATGCTCCTTCCAGAATCCTACAATCATGGGTTCTAACGTTGGCCACTAGATATCACGCTTAAGTAATGACCATGACTTTCCTCCCTCGCCCACCCTTGGGGGTTCTAAACGTTGTCCTCCATAGCATCCCCAGCCCCAACCAAGATCTGACTTGAGGATTGAATTGAGGACCTTCCGCATTGCGGTGTGCAGCACTGCCACTAAGCCAGCCCTTGATCTATTTAAAATCTTTAGGGGTAAAAGCTGTAAATTGTAGGTTAAACCTGTTTTATTGTTAAGATGATAACTTTAAATCTGTTCAGGACAGACACAACTTCATGAGAACCATTCATTTAATCCTGATGATTTCATCAGTCAACACAGTCAGAAGAAGAGAAATAATATATTAGTAAAACAAGTTTTAAATCAATACATTTTCAGTGCAAAGCATATAAATTGCCCTGATAGCCTCTTCCACAAACTATAAACCAAATTATGATATTTTATAATTCTACTACTCATTTTATATTTCCTTTTATTTCATTTTATAGTTTCATAATATGAAGTCATAATTTTTTATTTTCCTTAATTGTATGATCTTATTATGTTTTATTGACATTGTGTTTATTGTTGGTTTTTATTTTGCTATGTTTGATTTTATTGTATTTTTTATGTTTTTCATCACTCTGAACTTTTTTATGGAAAAGCAATTTACAAATGCAAAAGAATAATTAAATAATAGACTTTCTCTTGATTCTATCAGAGTTACGTATAGGGCAGGCAATTTTAAACAATGTGGCCCCATTTTAGCACTTGAAAATTCACATGATCCCAGGTGATAACCAAAAGAAATTAACAGGGATGGGGCAATCCCCCTCCAACAATCACTCCACTTTCACCCTCCCCACATTCCGGTTGATCTCCTCTTTCAACCTCCATCCCCTCTCTTAAACTACTCCCCTCCAGCTGATATCCTCTTACATCTCCCAAATAAAAAGGCTAAATCTAGTTCCTATCACCTCCTTAGTATATCTTCTTTCCAGACCTTTTTGCATCAGCCAAATGATCCTCTCTCACTCTTACTCCTTCTTATAACCCCCAATTGATCCTCTATCATCCCCTCCCTTTCATCCCATCCTCCCTCTCACCTCCCAGCCTCATTTCCTCTCCTGCAACCCACACTTCTTCATCTTATCCCCTCACCCCCAGCTCCTCTTTCATCCCACAGTCAACCTTGTATTATTCCCCCTCTCTCACTCTCCACATCTAACCCTCTCCCCGACACACTCTCTCTTCTGAAATCTTCTGCCAGCTAATCCAACCTTCAAATCTCTCCTGCATCTGATCCCTCCCTTCAAACAGTCCTTACGTCAAATATCCTGATTGCCAGAGTCAACAGCAACAATTTCCTTTGCACCCCAGGCCAACAGTGGATGATAACTGGTAGAAAGAGAGGACAGGGTGATAACACAGGCAGCATTTTCTCTTGGGTAAGGTTTTTCTTGGTGGATGAGGTTAGAGGTCTGTGAAAACTCAATCCTCTCTTATCTTCATGGCTCGTCCTGAGCCCAACACTGATCTGCAAGTCACAGCCACATTAGTAATGAAAGCCAATTCAGGGTGTGTGAACCAGTGTAAGTTCACAAGCCCTGAAACAGCTCTGATCCCTTCTTGTGCAAGGCTATCTTTCCATATTTTTACAGCTAAGGATCCTTTCTTTATTCCATGCCTTCTTGAAGTGTGTAACCATTTTAGCATCTACACTTGCTCTAGAAGGACATTCCATATATCCAACAAGCTTTTGTGAAAAAATATTTCCTGGCACTGCTCCCATTGGAGCCTCACATCATGACCACTATAACTTCATTTAATTTGAAAAAGGTTTCCTTCTTGCAAGCTATTAATATTTTTCAGGTATTTCAATGTCTTATCTATCTCCCCTATTTCACTTTTCCTCTAGGGCATACATATTTAGATCCTTAAATCTTATCTCAAAGAGCTTTTGGTTCAGAATCCGCATCATTTTGGTAGCATTTCCCGGGACCACCTCCACTCTGCCTATGCCCTTTTAGGGGTATGGCCTCCAGAAGTAGACACAATTCTTCAGGAGAGGTCTCAGCAATGACCTACTATGGCATAATCACTTTGTTTTCCCTACTAGTTATGCCTCTCCCTATATAACCTAGCATCCCTCCTTCTCTGGCTACCTCCTTTTTGCACTGTTTTGCTACCTTGAAATGATCAGATATAATCACCCTGAGGTCTCTGTCCTGTGGATATCAGTAACTCACATCTTATCATACACCACTCCCTCAAATTTCTGCACACAAATTGCTGAACTGTACATTGTTTATATTGAAACTTAGTTGCCAATTAGTTAACCACTCCTCAAGTTTTCTTAGTTCAAACAATTTTTATTGTTTTGTAAACAAGATTCATTCAAAGTTAAGGATACAAGTACACTTATGTATCAATACAAGCTGAGACGATTATAACATGATAAAGATATCATCATAAAAGGTCCCTCCCCCTCCTTAATCTCCCACACGTCCCTCCCCCCTTAGCCCGCACATACAAGGGAGAAAGTGTAGCACTGTGCTTCCAAATATTATGACCAATGACAGCCCCAGTGGACTTCAGTTATTCAAAATCAAACTCCTGGACCTATGTGATAGAGCTTGGTCCCATATCTGCAAAAATGTCTGTCTATGTTGTGGAGAGAGACGCGAGGTCATATTGTCCATCCTCATCATACAGTGGAAGTGGTTTTGCCACGCCCAAAAAGACAGGGTCTCCAGGCTCTTCCAGTGAAGAAGTATTAGTTTCTTTCTAACAAAACACGCTTTTTTAAAAAGCAAATGAGGCCTGATACCTCGTACCAGCAAGGGAGGAATACAATCAAAGAGCACCAATTTTGGCGATGGTGCTAAGGAGATATCCAGCAATTCTGCCATATAATGCACAGTACGACCCCAAAAACATTTGTAGGGCATCCCCAAAACAGGTTTGACAGTGTACCCACTCCAGTTCGACATTTCCCACATTGTCATGGGTAAGAGTTTAGAGTGAAATGCTACCGAAGTAGAGAAATACGCCCTTCATAGAAATTTGTATTTCATTTCTCGATAATACATATTAGGCGATACCGCTGACACATGTTTAAAACAAGATCGGAGCAGGGCGGCCGAAACTATGAATGTCCCATTCGTGTTCCATCTTTCTGCTAGTAGGGAACATGTATCAGTACGAATATGATTTTTTATTTTCTTTTAATATTGAGACAGTGAAAGGGGATGCTCTTTATCCAGAAGAAACAAAACTTCCAGAGTTTGAAATACCACTAGTTGTAAAGATGTTGTAAAGTTAGAAAACTTAAATCCAGAACCACCAGGGTAGCATTCTCTGAAATGCTCCCTGTTCCACGCACAGGTCACCAGAGGCAGGCAGAGCTCCGGAGTCTCAATGTGTGGTTGAGACGATGGTGCAAGGAAGAGGGATTCAGTTTTGTTAGGAACTGGGGAACCTTTTGGGGAAGGGGGAGTCTCTTCCGAAGGGATGGGCTCCACCTTAACCAGGGTGGAACCAGACTGCTGGCGCTAACCTTTAAAAAGGAGATAGAGCAGCTTTTAAACTAGAACAAAGGGGAAAGGCGACAGTCGCTCAGCAGCGCATGGTTCGGAGAGAGGTATCTTCAAAGGATACTAATGATGCATTAGAATTAGGGCATCCTGACAGTGAGGTTCCAATAATTAGAAAAATAGTCCAAGTGCCTGTAACTAAAAACTCACCTGAGCTAAAAAATTATAACTTATCCCTATCAATTAATAAGCAGAATGAAAATACAAACAAAAAACAAACTTTGAAATGTCTGTATGCTAATGCCAGAAGTCTAAGAAGTAAGATGGGAGAATTAGAATGTATAGCAGTGAATGATGACATAGACTTAATTGGCATCTCAGAGACATGGTGGAAAGAGGATAACCAATGGGACAGTGCTCTATCGGAGTACAAATTATATCGCAATGACAGAGAGGAGCACCCGGGAGGAGGTGTGGCGCTTTATGTCCGGGATAGCATAGAATCCAACAGGATAAACATCCTGCATGAGACTAAATACAAAATTGAATCTTTATGGGTAGAAATCCCTTGTGTATCGGGGAAGACTATAGTGATAGGGGTATACTACCGTCCACCTAGTCAAGATGGTGAGATGGACAGTGAAATGCTAAGAGAAATTAGGGAAGGTAACCAAATTGGTAATGCAGTAATAAAGGGAGACTTCAATTACCAACTTACACAAAGGGAGTCAGTGGTTGACCACAACAACAAATTAAATAACAAAAATGTAGAACCCAAAATATTTTAAATTATAGCCTAAGAAGGTGTCAGCAAGCCTGACGTTATATGTCTCATAAATAGACACTAACCGGTCTTCTCAATCATCCACTTTCATCATCCTTTAATACTTCAAAAAAAAATATTTTTTTTTTCTTCTTATTAATTAAAATAGTCCTCCATCCATAGCAATAAAGATGACTCAGACTCTTGACAATCATATATTAACATTGCCCTACACGGGCCAATGTTTCGCTTTATCAGCTTCTTCAGGGGCATGTAGAAAATGCTTTAACAAGAGTCAGTAACCTAAGGAAATTAATAATATTGCTACTTTAGATGAAGAAATGGCAAACTAAAAGTAAAACCAATACTTATCTGAAAATTGCAAGGCTACCCATTCAGACGGGACCAGATGTCTCAACCATCTTCTCAGGAAAACAGGAGGAGGAACCGAAGTCGAGGCTCGCGTCTCTTTAAATTCTCACCTGTTGGATGACGTCAGCGACCATGTCAATAATTCATAATATATCAATGTTATAATCTTCCAAACATAATAAATAATTATGATCATCCAAGAAATTCATATAAGTCCAACTTGCTATTTAAATCTGATGGAGAAACAGTGTTCAATCTGTAAATCCAGCGTTGTTCTGACACAAACCAGGCCTGAACTAAACAATATAAAATAAAGAGAGCAAAAGCAAGACCAACATACAAGTAAAGAAAAGTTGAAGGATAGTAAAGAATGGAAAAGAGTACCGTATTTTCCGGTGTATTAGACGAGTTTTTAACCCCTGAAAATCTTCTCAAATGTCGGGAGTCGTCTTATACGCCGGGGGTTGTCTTATAGGAGGAATAATTACCGTATTTTTCGCTCCATAAGATGCACTTTTTTCCCCCAAAAGTGGGGGGGGAAATGTCTGCGTCTTATGGAGCGAATATAAAAAAAAATAAAAATCTAACAAAACCCCCCATCCTCCTGACCCCTCCAGACCTGCCAAATTAATTTACTGCAACCCCCCACCCTCCTGACCCCCCCAAGATCTGCCAAAAGTCCCTGGTGGTCCAGCGGGGATCCAGGAACGGTCCAGGAGCGATCTGCTGCACTTGGGCCATCGACTGCCAGCAATCAAAATGGCACCGACGGCCCTTTGCCATTACTATGTCACTGGGGTCGATCAATGGCAGCGGTAGCCCCTGTGACATAGTAAGGGCAAAGGGCCGTCGGTGCCATTTTGATTGCTGGCAGCCGATGGCCCAAGTCCCAGATTACAGATTCTGTAATCTGCAATGGTAACTCATGATCTCCATACCTGCGATAACGTCTTAGACTGAAGGGAGTCTTAGAGAGCAGGAGCGTGGGCCCTTGTGGAGCGAGTACCGGTTCCTGTCTGAAATAGGACTCACTGTGTTCACGTCTGTGATCGCCTCCAGGCAATAGGAGTCTTCTGAGTCTTCGGGAACGTAGGCCCTTGAGGAGTGAGTACCATATCCCGTACAGCAATCTGAAATCAAGAAGAGGGAGAGCGGGGCCCCCGAGGAGCGGGTACCCCTAGGTGAGTTTGTAGAGGCAGAGTTGCGAGGAAGGGATTTCTAACCTTATCCTTGCTAACTGTAATTGAATTAGCAATCAAAGACCTTTTATGTTGAAAGCGAATGATGTCACTACGGGGGGACGCCCCCGAGGTTCACGCCCATGCTGGTACAAAGTCTGGAGCGCTCACACACGCGTGCCCTTACATCATCAGAAACATAGCGGATCCATAGCATCATGTCAGCCCGGGGATTCCAGGAAGAAAATGGCGAAGAGAAGCCACAGCCACATTTGTCCGTCAGAGCCGAAGGGAGTTGCCACAAGGTAGAGAGGGTGGAGCGAGGGCGAGAATAGGCACGAACGCAACACCAGCTCAGGTTATAAAATCCCTTGTCTGAGCATGAGCACTGTGGTTGGATGTAGATTTTTTTGGGAGAAGGAGAGATTTCTAATGGATCCCAGCAGGCCCACCAGCCTGCACAATTGGAATATGCAAGAACAGTGACCCAGCTAGAGCTTTCATAGACCTGGAGGGTACTGCCTTGGCAAGGAGAATTCAGAAGGGTGGATTTTTGTGGGCTCTGTTTTCACTTTCTCCCATTCTTGGAGGGCTTTGTACCTCCCCTGCCTGAGAAGCGTGGGACTAGGCTTCTGTGCTCTGTGCCCAGTTCAAGCAGAGTCTGCATTTGCTGAGGTATTGCTTTGCCCTTCAACCAGAGAAAGTGGGGTCAATAATGTCCCTAGAGTAATAATTGATTTATAGAGTTATGATTTTGCCTGTAAGAGGAAAGAGATATTTTTCCATGACCATCTTCCTGTTTATTTTTTGAGAAGAGAGTTTTTCTTTCCTATCACTGGGAAGGGACTTTGGTCGTCAACTCAAAAGTTGAAGATGGAGCAGGAATTTGTGGCAATTGGAGTTTCCATTATTCTCTGCACTCTTATGATTTTTGCTATTTTGGCCTGGATTCTGTATTACAGTAACAGCCTGATTTTAAAAGGGCCACGTGTGTAAAAAATGGGGGTTATACGCGTAGTCAGGACTTGTGCGTGCCATTCGCATTTTAGAACGGACCCGGTCACACATGTAACCCCCATTACATGCCAAAGTGCTGGGCTCTGCAAAAGGGGCAGGGCAGCCTGGGACAGCGCCATTTTGTGCTGTCCTGATGACTCACATGCTGGCAGCTGGCCAGCGCGTGCAACTTACTTCAACTTGGGGCATGAAGTAAGCTGCAAAATAAAAAAAAAGGGATAGCTAGGCTAGATGTAGGGGTCGGGGTGGAGAGGGGAAGAGGTAGGAAGAGTAGGGTTAGGGATAGGAAATCCGACCTGCTGAGAACTACATAAGAAAGTGAGTATTATTGAAGGAGTAACTGGAGAAAGAAAGAAACTGTACAGGGCACCCACGCCCAAAAGCCTAGGGCCCCAGAGGCTTGTCCTTCTCCCTGCTGGTGGAAACCTGGCCCCCCCAGTGGCTATCAGTGCATGAATGGAGAGGAAACTGAGAGGTCCAGGACAGTAAGTTTGGCCCTGGGAAGTTTCTGTGACCCCTGCATTCTGGTAAGCCAAAGAGAAGGTAACACTCATAGTCACTTGTTTTTTCTCTAGCTGATTTAATTCACCAAGATACTTTTCTCTTCAAATGCTGCCTTTTGAAACTCTAACCCTTGTGACAGGTCATTGACCAAAATGTGTTGGATACTCAGGAAATTCATCATTATTTCACATGGTTTGATCTAAGTGGCATCTGCATTATTTCACAATGTCTATGTGTACTGTAGGTTTTCTGCTGTCATTTGGTTTTGTAAATTATTTATGCATTATGGTAGTTTGCTAGTGTTTCTCCATTTTTATCACTGTTATTTCTCTCACATATGTGACAGATTTCATTTGCACATAGGTTACTTGGCTATATCTATTTTTTAATTCTTCTGTATAGCTTCTATATAGCGTTTTATTCTCATTTGTTTATTTTCAGTTCACCCTCATATTCTTCGCCTTGGATCTGTAACATATTGATTCTGCCATCACATTGTTTTTTGGAATGGCGATAAGAGTAAGAAGCAACCTTGGAAACCAAAAACACAGAGAGGTCATGGAAAACTTGGTAAAGGTGCCAGCTGTCTTGCTGTTGTACGATGCCTGCACATGCATGTATCAGCTCTGTGCATGCACAGATACTTGCACGGGCATATCTTCCACTGTTAATGCTGTAAAAGCATTCTGTAGTGGTATCATATAAGGGACATGTTTCTGACTCATGGGTCTTGACTTACCTGAAATCACTACAATCCATCTATTCCTAGTCTTACAGATCCTTTGTGGGAATGGGGCAAATATGCTGAATATGGGAGGAGGCCTCTTTAATTTTGGTCAACTCCATCTTTAGTCCAGAGGGGTAGAAACAGATGGGGCAATGCTAAAGCCTCCAGAAGTTTTCTCTGCAGACTAAGGCTCCACAGTTCTTACACTGCAGTTATAATTTAAAGAAGAGACATGAAAACACCAACAATGTTCCTGGTTTTGTTTCATGTCATTTTCAAAAAGAAATTACACAAAAAAAAAAAGAATTTTCTTTGCATTTCATTTTTCCAATTAAAGCATGCTAAAACAAAAAAAAAGGAAACAAAAAATAAAACAAAGTGAAATGAAAAAAAATCCCAAAACAAAATGAATAATGACATGTGCAATTGTTCCCTGCACACCTCTAATGAACACATGGGGAAATTACAGTTTCCTGATCGATAGTCTTCTCTATATTTTTTTTTCTTTTTTAAACAGCTATTCACTTAAGACAAATGCTAAACCACACTTCTAATTACAGAGAGCTTTTAAAATCCAACAAAAGAGTTTTAAACAAAACCCCCATTACCAAACACCTTTTCCTTTAAAAGAAAATGGAAGCCATTACTCATATCTTCAAATATGCACAGTAGAAAGTTTGTCTTTGTTCTTTCATGAAATACCAAAAGAAAGCGACCATGTGGCGATATTACAGCTTCCAGATATATAGTTTTTTGGTATTTTTTTTTTAAAGAGCTAGTCACCGAAGACAAAGGCTAAACCATATCTACTTCTACAGAGGATATTTTAAATACAACAAAAAGCTTGAAACAAAACCCTCACTGCTAAACAACACAAATCTGTCCTCCGTGCATAAGCCCAGTAGTTCTCAGAGCCAGAGCCGGCGGAAGCATTAGGCGGGGTCAGAGTTGGCCTAGGGCGCCGGAAGTGGGCGGGATGGCAGAGTGGCCAGTAAGGGCGGCGGTTTTGAAAGGACGGACGAGATGAGAAGAGGCGAGGATGAGGCACAGAGCTGGAGGGCATTTTTCATTTTTGGGTATGCATTTGTTTGAGGATCTGGGGTCATTTGTCGTGTGTGGAGAGACAGAAGAGAGAATGTGCGAGAGAAAGAACGTGAGAGCATCACTGTCTAGCATGGCTGCTCACCCTTCCACTGACACTGCTCACAGCACTGACAGTGAGTGGGTCTAAAGACCTGTGTTTTACTTTTCTTAAGGAGATGTGGTATGCTGTGATACTTTGTGGATTTTGCTTGGTATTTACTCTTTTTTTACCATGCAATAAATAGCTATCATACCTTGCCATGCTGAAACTAGGATACTGCAGAGAAATGAGGTAAAATGACCATGTAATACATAGTAGGGATGTGAATCGTTTTTTAACGATTAAAATTATCGTCCGATAATTTTAATATCGTCTTAAATCGTTATAGAACACGATACAATAGAAATTCTAACGATTTATCGTTAAAAATCGTTAAATCGTGTTAGTGCGCACTAACGGGAGTTAGTGCGCACTAACTCCGAGTTAGTGCGCACTAACTGAAAATGATACAAATTGACACTTTCCAGGTCAGTAAAGGTCAGTTAGGAATGAATATGTGGTCCTATTGGCTGGCTGCCCTCTTATCTATTGATGTTAACCAGGTTCCCACTGAGGTGATGGTTGGGGGGATGGGAAATGGAAATGGAAACTCAGGAACACTAACAGAAAATGATACAAATTATTGACACTATCCAGGTCAGTAAAGGTCAGTTAGGAATGAATAGGTATTCCTATTGGCTGGCTGCCCTCTTATCTATTGATGTTACCAAGGTTACAACTGAGGTGATGGTTGGGGGGATGGGAAATGAAAACTGTTGGTAGTTGACAAAAAAAGTAATGTGATCAGTCAATATGACTAGAACCTGTGCCCTATTCCTGATACCAGGGGTGTTGTGATCTTCCTGCACTCAGTGCCCTATCCCTGATACCAGTCTGAGACAGCTCCCTCCCTGCATTACTAGTGAGAGGCTGGCTTCACAGACAGGGGGGAGCTGCCTGACCCTCACTCCTGACTTCCCCCATGTCCCAGCTAGTGAATGGTGTGTGGGTGAGGGGGGGGAGGATGGTGAAGTCTGAGACAGCTCCCTCCCTGCATTACTAGTGAGAGGCTGGCTTCACAGACAGGGGGGAGCTGCCTGACCCTCACTCCTGACTTCCCCCATGTCCCAGCTAGTGAATGGTGTGTGGGTAAGGGGGGGGAGGATGGTGAAGTCTGAGACAGCTCCCTCCCTGCATTACTAGTGAGAGGCTGGCTTCACAGACAGGGGGGAGCTGCCTGACCCTCACTCCTCTGGGGTATTGTGATCTTCCTGCACACAGTGCCCTATCCCTGATACCAGGGGTGTTGTGATCTTCCTGCATGCAGTGCCCTATCCCTATTAATACCAGGAGTGTTGTGATCTTCCTGCACGCAGTGCCCTATCCCTAATACCAGGGGTGTCGTGATCTTCCTGCACACAGTGCCCTATTCCTGATACCAGGAGTGTTGTGATCTTCCTGCATGCAGTGCCCTATCCCTGATACCGGGATGTGTGCAAGAAGATACCAACACCCCCGGTATCAGGAATAGGGCACTGTGTGCAGGAAGATCACAACACCCCTGGTATTAGGGATAGGGCACTGTGTGCAGGAAGATCACAACACTCCTGGTATTAATAGGGATAGGGCACTGTGTACATGAAGATCACAACACCCCTGGTGCCAGGGATAGGGCACTGTGTGCAGGAAGATCACAACACCCCTGGTGTCAGGGTTAGGGCACTGTGTGCAGGAAGATCACAACACTCCTGGTATTAATAGGGATAGGGCACTGTGTACATGAAGATCACAACTCCCCTGGTGCCAGGGATAGGGCACTGTGTGCAGGAAGATCACAACACCCCTGGTGTCAGGGTTAGGGCACTGTGTGCAGGAAGATCACAACACTCCTGGTATTAATAGGGATAGGGCACTGTGTGCAGGAAGATCACAGCACCCCTGGTGCCAGGGTTAGGGCACTGTGTGCAGGAAGATCACAACACTCCTGGTATTAATAGGGATAGGGCACTGTGTGCAGGAAGATCACAACACCCCTGGTGCCAGGGTTAGGGCACTGTGTGCAGGAAGATCACAACACTCCTGGTATTAATAGGGATAGGGCACTGTGTGCAGGAAGATCACAACAACCCTGGTGCCAGGGTTAGGGCACTGTGTGCAGGAAGATCATAACACTCCTGGTATTAATAGGGATAGGGCACTGTGTGCAGGAAGATCACAACACCCCTGGTGCCAGGGTTAGGGCACTGTGTGCAGGAAGATCACAACACTCCTGGTATTAATAGGGATAGGGCACTGTGTGCAGGAAGATCACAACACCCCTGGTGCCAGGGTTAGGGCACTGTGTGCAGGAAGATCACAACACTCCTGGTATTAATAGGGATAGGGCACTGTGTGCAGGAAGATCACAACACCCCTGGTGCCAGGGTTAGGGCACTGTGTGCAGGAAGATCACAACACTCCTGGTATTAATAGGGATAGGGCACTGTGTGCAGGAAGATCACAACACCCCTGGTGCCAGGGTTAGGGCACAGTGTGCAGGAAGATCACAACACTCCTGGTATTAATAGGGATAGGGCACTGTGTGCAGGAAGATCACAATACCCCTGGTATCAGGGTTAGGGCACAAGTTCTAGTCACATTGACTGATCACATTACTTGTTTTGTCAAGCTACCAACTGTTTCCATTTCCCATCCCCCATATACTGTCAGTGGGAAGCTTGGTAACATGAATAAATAAGAGGGCAGCCAATAGGAATACATATTCATTCCTAAACTGACCTTAACTGATCTGAAAAGTGTCAAATTGTATCATTTTCAGTTAGTGCGCACTAACTCCCAGTTAGTGCGCACTAACTCCTGTTAGTGCGCACTAATCGGAAAAAACGATTTTTAACGATTTTTTAACTAAAAAATCGTGCCTAACACGATTTTCTTGCCCTGCCACACGATTTCTATCGTTAAGACGATATGGAAAACGATTCACATCTCTAATACATAGCATGATATTTGCGGGGGTAGTTTTGCTTGGCAATTTTGAGAAGTTGCCTTTGGTAATGTACCAACATGATTTCATTTTAAGTACATCTACCACACTATAGCCTCATTGGAATCACTAGTGAACAAAATAGCTCTCCATGTTAACTGAATAGTATATTATATTAAAATGTTAAAAAAAAAAAACTTAAAGCAGAAAAATGTGTCTAATTTTACAGTTAGGTTGTTTTTGTCTTCCACAGCACACATGATTACTCTCTGAGCTGACAGCAGGGTTCCTGTAAGATTTGGTTATTTAAACTTTAACAAATTAATTCCTCAGGTGACTGGTCCTCTACCCACAAAATCTAAGAGTTGTTTACTTGCTGATTAGAAAAACTGTTTAAAAAATATAAATATATCTTTCATGACATTTTGTAAGCTATTTAATAGATGCAATTAAAATGTTTACTACATTGCATTCTGGGAATTATGCAAATTAAACAATTAAGCAATATTATTTTTGTTTAAGAAATTGTTGTTTATTCTAATTTGAGATAGTATATAATTCCTTATACTCCAGGAAATAGTGTCTTAAACTCATGGGACTCAATTCACCAGAATCATTTTGGACTCTGAATTTCAAATGGTGAACAATATTCAGGCTTTGCCAAATAGCTACTGTCATAAAAGCAAGCATTTGGCTTAAAAGGAAAATATTTGATGTAGCTTAAAAATGATATTCAGATTGAATATGTGCAGGAGAAGTAGCTACCATGCATGCTTCATTTTTTTATCTCCACTCCACCCATAGATCTGCCAGCAAACACAAAATACAATGCCCCTTTTATTCATCTCCTAAAGTCCCCAGGCGCAAACATAATTATTTCTGCTACAGATAGGTTTAAGGCGGGGCCATGAAGCATCCACTGGTTCACCTGGGATAATTAAAATATTTTTCACGTTAGAAGGAAAATAGGAAAGTTATATACAAAAACTCTCTTGATTAAAAGTATCATAAAATGCCTAAAAAAATAATTCCCTATTTTAAACAATTTCTAAAGTTTCCCATATAAAAGCCACTTTTAAAGGTTTAGTTTCACATTTCCCAATCACCTTTCCAAGAATGGTTAGGCGTAACACTTACATGACCCTAACCAAAATGTACATCATCTCTAAGCATACATTTCTTCGCAGTCATATTTGATTTTTACTTTCTCTCACACTTACATTTGCTCACACACTTACACTTACACATTTAGGACATACCAGTATATTGTCAGTACAAATACTATAGGTCTTATGAAATAAAATTCTGTGGGCAAGTTAAGCCAGTTTGAATGCACTAAGAATAGTGTGCTATGCTACAAGGCTTTAATATGCACATTAAGATAGACCCACAAAACTCAGTAATGTATATGAACAAAAATTAGCACTTAAATGTAAATAAGGAAGCATTTGTGCAAGTGAGGCTTTAGCAGGCTCAGAATAACAAAGGTGGTCTATTGACCTCCACCCACTACTTACCTGGGCCCTATAAGGCCAAAAAATAAATACCTACCTCAGTCCAGTTGCTAATTTTTTACTTATCTTGCTGCCATAAAAACTGTAACTGGTGTGTAATACATTAAAAATGTTATTGATGAAGAAATGCTAACTGATTTTCATACTGTGTTTCTGATTGTATACTGCTTCTGTGATTGAAGAGAATGTTGGGGAGATACTTGTTCTGGAGATGGTTTTCAAGGGTGACGATTCAGATGAACCACTTCACAGTGAGGCTGGAAGATGTAGTAGGCCAGATTGACAAACTGAGGAGTGGTAAATCACCTGGACTGGATGATATATCCCCCAGGGTTCTGAAAGAACTCAAAAATGAAATTTCAGACTTATTACTATTAATATGTAACCTATCATAAAAATCATCCATTGTACCTGAAGACTAGAAGATGGTCATTGTAACCCCAATATTTAAAAAGGGCTCCAGGAGCGATCCGGGAAACACCAGAGAGCTTGACTTCAGTGCTGGGAAAAATCATAGAAACTGTTATAAAGAATAAAATCACAGAACATTTAGAAAAGCATGGGTTAATGGGACACTACCAGCATGGATTTACCCAAGGGAAGTCTTGCCTCACAAATCTCCTACATTTTTTTGAAGGGATAAATAAACATGTGGACAAAGGTGATGCTGTAGATGTGGTGTATTTGGATTTTCAGAAGGCATTCAACAAAGTCCCTCATGAGAGGCTTTTAAGAAAACTAAAAAGTAATTGGAGAGGAGGCAATGTCCTTTTGTGGATTACAAGATTAAATGGTCTGTTTTCACAATGGAGAAAGGTAAACAGTGAAGTGCCTCAGGAATCTGTACTTAGACCGATGCTTTTTAATATATTTATAAATGATCTGGAAAGGGGTACAGAGAGTGAGGTGATCAAATTTGTGGATGACACAAAGTTATGCAGAATAGTTAAATCTCAAGCAGATTGCGATAAACTGCAGGAGGACCTTCTGAGGCTGAAAGATAGGGCGTTCAAATGGCAGATGAAATTTAATGTGGCCAAGTGCAATGTGATGCATATAGGGAAAAATAACCCTTGCTATAGTTACATGATGTTAGACTCCATATTAGGAATTACCACCCAGGAAAGAGATCTAGGCATCATAGTAGATAATGCATTGAAATCATCAGCTCAGCGTGCGTGGCAGTCAAAAAAGCAAACAATATTAGGAATTATTAGGAAGGCAATGACGAATAAAATGGTGGATGTCATAATGCCTCTGAATCGCTCCATGGTGAGACTGCACCTTGAGTACTGTGTGCAATTCTGGTCGCCGCATCTCAAAAAAGATATAGTTGCACTGGAGAAAGTACAAAGAAGGTCGACCAAAATGATAAAGGGGATGGAATGGCTGCTTTATGAGGAAAGGCTAAAGAGGTTATGGTTGTTCAGCTTGGAAAAGAGATAACTGAGAGGGGATAAGATAGAGGTCTACAAAATCATGAAAGGACTTAATAAGGTAAATGTAAATCAGTTATTTACTATCTTAGACAATAAAAGTACTAGGTGACACTCCATGAATTTAGCAAGTAGCTCATTTAAAACAAATCAGAGAAAATTCTTTTTCACTCAATGCATAATTAAGCTCTGGAATTCATTGCCAGATGATGTGGTTACAGATGTTAGTGTAACTGAGTTTAAAAATGGTTTGGATAAATTCCTAGAGGAGAAATCCATAAACTGCTATTAATCAATAAGGAATAGTAGCTTGGGATCTATTTAAAATTTGGGTACTTGCCAAACATTTGTGACTTGGAATGGCCACTGATGGAAACAGGATACTGGGCTTGATGGACCCTTGGTCTGACCCAATAAGACATATCTTATGTTCTTATGTTTTATCAAAGAAAATGCTTTGACTTGTGTTTCATATTTATAAGTTCTTTCTTTCACTCATTCTGATTCCAGTACTTGTATTTTTGTTCTCTGTGATGCAGTGCCACTATTTTCCCCCTTAAACCTGTGTGGGACCAGACTAGATGCTTGGTCTACCTTCATTCTCCTAAAGAGAGAGAGCTCTATGGGTGGAGCAAGGTGGGGTAAGTCAGATAATTTTTTTTTTTTTTTTTGTTTTTATATACCGGAAGTTCCTGTATAATATACATATCACTCCGGTTCACAGATAACAGAGATAACTATCGCCGGGATGGCGGTTTACATGGAACATATTGAACAGTTAATCTATTATAAAGTAGAATACAAACTAAGATCTACTAAGAACACATAAATAAAGCAAATAAACATTACAAAATTGCTGTGGGATGGGAGGGTTGTAATTCTTCCTGCTCTTAGCTCTCTGGGAAAGCTTGTAGGAAGAGCCAAGTCTTGAGTTTCACTTTAAACGTGGAATGGCATGGCTCAAGGCGGAGGTCTGGTGGTAGTGAGTTCCAGAGCGAAGGGCCCGCTGTGGATAGTGCGCTGTGGATAGTGCGCATGTGGATAGTGCGCTGTGGATAGTGCGCGTGTGGATAGTGCGCTGTGGATAGTGCGCGTGTGGATAGTGCGCGTTTGGATAGTGCGCGTGTGGATAGTGCGCTGTGGATAGTGCGCGTGTGGATAGTGCGCGTGTGGATAGTGCGCTGTGGATAGTGCGTTAGATAAGGCCCAGGTATCCAGGAGGAAGGCAGTTCCTGCAGAATAATGCTGACCAAACAGTGAGCTGTAATGAAGCTGTGAGTACTGAGGGAAGCAATACTAAACTGTGAGTAATGAGGGTACACTGTTCTGAAGATAAGACAGCCTATTAATGTTTGCTGTGATTATTATTATTTATTTATTTATTTATTTAAGGGTTTCTTATATACCGAGGCACGTTTGCAAAACATCACCTCGGTTCACAATGTAACATAACTTAGCAACAAGCTTTACAATAATAATAATAATAATAACTTAGGAACAAGCTTTACAATAATAACATTAACAGGTAGCGGTTAATAGGGCAGGGGATGATAATACGAGATATATATACAAATGTACATGTTAGTTTCAACAATAAAGTTATATAAAGCAATCAGGAAAATCAGCAGGGTGAAGTGAACGATGGAAGGGGAAGATGAGGAGAAGACCTCAAGAGGTTGGGAGGGGGGGGAGAGAAGATAGCGAGGGTGAGGGTCAATAGGGTAGGGAGAGGAAAAAAAGAAAGGGCGAGGGTCAGGTGGGCGGTCGGTTAGGCGGTCAAGTCATATCTTAGGTGAGAGACAAATCGTTAGTCAGGGTATGCTAGTTTGAACAGCCTAGAAATAGAAATGCTGGAGTCAGACTAAGTTTGTGCCTCCAGGCCTGAGGGATCACTGCTCTGTCCCACATATGGTGTCATGCATTGGATTTTTTTTCTCTAAAACCTGGTACAGAGAGAACCCAAAAGCATCCAGAAGGAAGGAAGAAAAATTGTGTGTATGTGTATGGCCTGCTAAAGGTTTGGAAACTAGGAAGCCTGCAGAAGAGAGAGGAACACAGCCTGTGTAAATTGCAGAGACTTATGAAGAGGACCTGTGGTTCTAAAACAAGATACAGAACTCAGGGGGCCTGCAGCTCCAAAACCAAGGTACAAAGCACAGGAGTGCAATGAACTCAGAGGCCCATGAAAGGGTGCGGCTCAGAAAGCAGCACCGAAGAGAAGAAAAAACCCCCAGTTTAAAAGTTTCAGATAGAGAGGAAACTAATTCATGGGTCTGATTGCAGGGACGACTAGAAAGTGGTAGGTTTTAACCAGGTAATAAAGAGAGAACCTCTCCTGGAGATAGTTAGGGAATAAAATGAACAAGCAAGTTGATGCTGGTTATGCAGGGTTTGTTTGTTTTTTACCTTTTGCCTTGGGAAAAGAAAAGGGAGTGAAGTACTGGTGCAGCGAGGCTGTGCTGAGCAGTGTGTGGCCCTGGAAAAGCTGCCAGAGTGGGCTGTGAGTGTGGTGGACAGGGCGTGGCTCCCCTCCAGCAAGCAGGCTACTCTGCAGTTCAAGGAGTGCAGCCACGTACGTCTGGCTGGTAGAAGTTCCCATCTCTCCAGAGCCAAAGGGAAGCGAAAACCTGAGGCAGGAGGTATGGATGCTTGAGAGATAAGCTGAGACTGGGACGCCAGAAAGCCTGCTCCCAGATGCTCTGGCCATGCAGGGATGGGCACAGATTGTGGCAGAGATAAAGGCAATTGCAGCAGAGATTGACCAGGTGCTTAGCGAGCTCTGGCAATGTGACCTAGAAGGAAAGGTGGCAGAGAGCGCAGAGGATGGCACTACAGGAGGCCCTGATGAAGACCTTGTAGGGTGCCCAAACACTACCCGAAGTCCAGAAACTGCTCCCATGAGAAGCCCAGAGAAGGGGACTGTGAAGAACCCCGAGAGAGGGGTCACAGAAAAACCTGGGGAGGGCAACACAGATTGCCCAGGAGGAGACAGTATTGAGAAGTCTGACGTTGGCGCTATAGGAGGTCCCAAGGAAGACCCTGTAGGATGCCCAAACAGTACAGGTAGCCAAGAAACCACTCCCGTGAGAAGCCCAGAGAGGGTACGAAAAGTCAAGCAAGAGACACCATGGAGTGCCCAGTGAGAGGCACTGTGGAGGTTCCAAAGAGAGGTACAGCAGAGAGCTTAGAGGGTGGCACTGCAGAAATCCCAGTGAGTGGGGCTACCCAGTTAACAACAGTGCTACTTAACCAGATACCTTTGAAGCTATCCAATTAAGTGGAAAGTTATCCAGCCACATATAAGTCCAGTTAACTTTAAACCTAACTGGCTGCGGAGAAGCCAGCGACCAGTGCTGGCAAGTGGCCAGAGAAACCACCAATGAAGGCACCACAGCCAGTCCAAAAACTTCTGCTGGGGTGGAATTTGAACGAGGAGCCAGCAAGAGACTTGGTTAAAGGATTGCTGTACATTGGGGGGTGATTATAGTGCAGACTAGGGTAACCCCAAGACTAACTGGTGGGAGGCTGGATAAGAGGGGCTGGGGATGTGAGGCACTTCCCTGGATGGGATCCAGGAGGAGTGAAAAATGCTCGGAACAACGGGTCCAAGCTGAGGGGAGGTATGTGACTTAGTGCCCCTATTTTCCCTCTTAAAACTGTGCGGGACAAGGTTGGATAACTGAACTCACAAGATATTCTGGTAAGTGGCAACCTTTTGAATACTAAGCCACTTTTATCCGGCTAAAATCTAGCTGGATAAAAAGAGGTGTTCCGGGGGCATTCCGGGGTTGACCTAAATTATCCAGCTAACTTGGCCAATTTTCAGCTGTAACCAGATAAGTTTGCTGGATGACTTTACACCTGCTTTAGACCAAGGCTAAAGTTATCTGGCCTTGTGTGACTAGATAGCTTTCCGCTTAACCAAATGTTTTCAAAGATATCCAGTTAAATGGTAAAGTTAAATAAATTTCAGAAGTGCCCTGCAGGGCTGCGGCCCGATTCCCATACCCCTCCCCATAATGTCATAAATGGCCCTGCCGGACTGAGAGCAGCCCCCAACCCCGTCCCCACCAAAGACAAAAAAATGATTGTGGGATCAAAGATCAGCCCACTGACCCCCACCTTCCCCAGACTCTAAAAGCCCCTGCCACGAGCGAGGTATTTCCTACCTGCTCCCAGCGCTTTCAGCTGAGAGCAGCTTCTAAGCTGAAGGATAGCTTAGGTTTACCACGTCAGATCAGCGCTGGAAGAGCCGGGGTGCGTAAGAGATATCTCACTTTCGGCAGGGGTTTTCAGGGTCAGCGGTGGGGGGGATTAGTGAGGGGAGAGGGTGGGGAGGACGAATGGAAGAAAACCTTTTAAAAAAAACACTGGGGAAGGAAGGGGCTGGGGGGCCGATCTGTAACCCCACAATAATTTTTTTAAGTCTTCAGTGGAGGTTTGGAGTGTGAGGACTGACAACCCAGCAGGGCCATTTATGACATATTGGGGAGGGAGGTGGGAATTGGTTCGAGGTTTGCAAAAAAAAAAAAAAAAAAAGTTTATATTTATTTAACAGTGCTACTTAACCAGATATATTTGAAGATATCCAGTTAAGTAGAAAGTTATCCAGCCACATATAAGTTCAGTTAACTTTAAACCTAACTGGCCATATTCAAAAGCTGGCCTGTTAGGTTTAAAATTATCCTGCTAAAGTTAGCCAGATAACTTTAATCACGGATATTCAGCTAAAGTTTACCTGCTGAATATCCAAGACAAGTTATCCAGTTAGGTGTTGCCTGATAACTTGTCCGCTCACTGGCTTAGTGAATATGGACTTCCTAAAGGCCAATATTTTTAAAAATGTCTAACAGATAACTTATACAGCTAGAATTAGCCAGATAAGTTTTGTTGGATATTCATTAGGATAAATGTCCCACCGAATATCCCCAAAAAACATTATCTAGCTACCTTTTTCTTGATAAGTTTAAACCTAGCCAGCCATCTTTTGAATACCGCTAGTTAAGTTTAACGTTATCTGACCTTGTGTAGCCGGATAATTTTAGTCTTAACTAGCTGTATTTAAAAAGAATACAACCAATTAAGTGACTCAGTGATGAAAAAAAAGTGAGGCGTGGACCTGTGGCCAGATTCCCCTTGCCCCACTCTATTTTAAAAAAGAGGCCCTGCTGAGCCAAACCCTACCACCACACAGCAAATCCCTCCGTAGTTAGATTTTAAAAAATAAAAGTGCAATGTTGCTTAGCAGCTTCCTACCCCCTACCTGGTTCTGCAAACTTTTAGAACATGCCCTCTCCTCTCCTTCCCTCCCCCTCTCACTAATCCTAGCCCTCCCACTCACTGAGTACCTTTAAAAACCCATCTTCTGGCAAGATCATAATGCTGGTTGAGTGATCCAAGACCCCTGCAACAGTTTTATTGTTTAAAAAAGGAAGCCTAAATAAAATGTATTCCTTGCAATAAAAAGGTTGAAGAAAGACGAAACGACTGCCAGCATGGTTTAATGGTGAGATGAAAGAGGCAATTTAAGCTAAAAGAATATCTTTCAAATTATGGAAAGCAGACTTTAGTGAGGAAGATAGGCAAGAGGGTAAGTATAGGCAAGTTAGATGTTGAACAGTCATGCGACAGGGCAAGAAAGAATTTGAGAAGAAGCTAGCCATAGAGGCAATAATGAATAAAACAAATGTTATTTAAGTACATTCAAAGCAAAAAGCATGTGAGGGAGTCAGTTGAGCCATTAGATGACTAAGGGGTAAAAAGGATGCTCAGGAAAGATAAGGAAAAAGCACAAAAGCTAAATTAATTCTTTGCCTTGGTCTGGAGGAGGATGCTCAGGACCTACCCACACCAAAAACATTCTTTAATGATGGTGGTTCTAAGCAATTAAACAACATTTCTGTGATACTGGAAGTTGTAATAGATCACATTAATAGGCTAAAGAGTAACAAATCACCAGGACCAGATGATATTCACACCAGAGTTCTGAAAGAACTCAAACATGAAACTGCAAACCCATTACTAGTAATCTTAATCTATCATTTAAAACAGTCACCATACCTATACACTGGAAGGTGACCAATGTATCATCAATTTTTAAAAAGGGTTGAAGGGATGACCTGGGAAACTATAGACTGGCGAGATTGATGTGTAGGAAATAGTCCAATTCTTTCTAACAAAGACAAGCAACTAAGATGGACCCTCTGATGTTAGTAAAAATGGAAATTGGCCTATTTTGGCCCATGCATAGCTAAATGCAGAGAAAATAGATATTGCCTGTTCTGCCATGGGCAGCCAAAAGGAAACTCTGCAATGCTGTGTAAGTGACTAAGCTGATGGCTTTATTAACTGTGCTAGCCGAGCTGACACCAAAATGGGGCCAAAAGAAAAATCAGCACAGATGGTCCGGTGTGGGAATTGGACCTGCAATAATATTGAGGCCTCTTTTTATGGCTCCTAATGTCCATCCGGGATCATAGTTTATCAAACTCTGTCAAATGTGAACAACTGTCATTCATCTGAACTGACCTCTTGATGAACCTGGAGATGAGACAAAGGACTGGTAAAAAAAAACATGGGAAGGTCTTTTAATTAAAAGCATTCACTTGACTCTGCATGAGTTGCTGAATTATGCATAAGTGAGACCTTAAAAAATAGCAGGATTGAGTACTTAGGGTCAGCTGATCGAGACTCATCTGAAGAGAAGGAGGCGACCTGTATGAGTGCTGTTGCTTTCCCCCTGCTTTGCCCCTGTGCATCCTGGGCTAAGGTGACTTGTGGAGACAACGTCTAAGAGACTTGAGAGCTGAACAGTCTCTGTCACTTCAGTGACAGTGACTGTCTTCTCTGCCTCTGTGCTAGAGACCTGCAAAGGGAGGGACCTCCCAGTCTGCCAAGAACATAAGCTACTGCTGCCACGTGGTAAGAATCTGGGCTCCATTTCCTATCATGTGGGTTAGTAAGGTAGAGCTTATTAGTGTTCAAAAGTAAGTCTCGGCTAAAGAGAGGTGAGACCAACAGAAATTAATGGCAATTGAATAAGCAAAGGACATTAAATCTGCTTTTGTAACTATTGTTTTTCTTATCACCTGTGTTCCCAATTCCCCACGCAAAGTGTTAAGCTTAGCTCTGTGTAAGTTTGGAATAAAGGAGATTTGGCTAATTTTCTAACAATGAACAGGAGGGTCGCTAGTAGGGATGTGAATAGTTTTTTGACGATTTTAAACAATCGTCAGATATATTTTAAATCGTCAAAAATCGTTAGAGCCGCGATACAATAGCAATTCCCCCGATTTATCATCAAAAAATCGTAAAATGGGGGAGGGGGAGGGCGGGAAATCTGGCACACCAAAACTCCTCTAAAACCCACCCCGACCCTTTAAAACAAATCCCCCACCCTCCCGAACCCCCCCCAAAATGTTTTAAATTACCTGGGGTCCAGTGGGGGGGTCCCGGCGCGATCTCCCGCTCTCGGGCCATGGCTGCGTTAATAGAAATGGCACCGGTGGCCCTTTGCCCTCACCATATGACAGGGCAAAGGTAGCGCCGGTGCCATTTTGGTTCCTGTCACCCGACGTCACGAGTGCAGGAGATTGCTCCCGGACCCCCGCTGGACCCCCAGGGACTTTTGGCCAACTTGGAGGGACCTCCTGACCCCCACAAGACTTTCCAAAAGTCCAGCGGGGGTCCGGGAGCGACCTCCTGCACTCGGGCCGTATTGCCAATATTCAAAATGGCGCCGGCACTACTTTTGCCCTCACTATGTCATACGACCCGTGCCGGCGCCATTTTGAATATTGGCAATATGGCCCGAGTGCAGGAGGTCGCTCCTGGACCCCCGCTGGACTTTTGGAAAGTCTTGTGGGGGTCAGGAGGCCCCCCCCCCAAGCTGGCCAAAAGTCCCTGGGGGTCCAGCGGGGGTCCGGGAGCGATCTCCTGCACTCGTGACGTCGGGTGACAGGAACCAAAATGGCGCTGGCGCTACCTTTGCCCTGTCATATGGTAAGGGCAAAGGGCCACCGGCGCCATTTCTATTAACGCAGCCGTGGCCCGAGAGCGGGAGATCGCACCGGGACCCCCCCACTGGACCCCAGGTAATTTAAAACATTTGGGGGGGGTTGGGGGGGGGGGGGGATTTGTTTTAAAGGGTCGGGTGGGTTTTAGGGTTGTTTTGGTGTGCCGGTTTTCCCGCCGATTTACGATTTGACGATTTTTTAACAAAAAAAACCATGACGATCAGATTTCCCTCCCCCCCCAGCTAAAATCGATCGTTAAGACGATCGATCACACGATTCACATCCCTAGTCGCTAGTACATACATACATACAGAAAGAGAGGTGGGATTAGAAATCATAGCTCTTCTCCCTAAAGATGTTGGTGCTGGTAGAAGCTATTCTTAAAAACAAAATTAATGGCCATAAAGACAGACACGGTTTAATGGGGAAGAGTCAATGTGGTTTTAGTAAAGGGATATCTTGTCTTACCAAACTATTAGATTGTTTTGAAGGTTTAAATAAATATGTAGATAAAGGGGAGCCAGTTGATATAGTATATTTGGATTTTCAGAAGGCATGTGATAAAGTCCCTCATGAAAGACTCTTCAGGAACTACTTTTGCCCTCACTATGTCATACGACCCGTGCCGGCGCCATTTTGAATATTGGCAATATGGCCCGAGTGCAGGAGGTCGCTCCTGGACCCCCGCTGGACTTTTGGAAAGTCTTGTGGGGGTCAGGAGGCCCCCCCCCCAAGCTGGCCAAAAGTCCCTGGGGGTCCAGCGGGGGTCCGGGAGCGATCTCCTGCACTCGTGACGTCGGGTGACAGGAACCAAAATGGCGCTGGCGCTACCTTTGCCCTGTCATATGGTAAGGGCAAAGGGCCACCGGCGCCATTTCTATTAACGCAGCCGTGGCCCGAGAGCGGGAGATCGCACCGGGACCCCCCCACTGGACCCCAGGTAATTTAAAACATTTGGGGGGGGGTTTCGGGAGGGTGGGGGATTTGTTTTAAAGGGTCGGGTGGGTTTTAGGGTTGTTTTGGTGTGCCGGTTTTCCCGCCGATTTACGATTTGACGATTTTTTAACAAAAAAAACCATGACGATCAGATTTCCCTCCCCCCCCAGCTAAAATCGATCGTTAAGACGATCGATCACACGATTCACATCCCTAGTCGCTAGTACATACATACATACAGAAAGAGAGGTGGGATTAGAAATCATAGCTCTTCTCCCTAAAGATGTTGGTGCTGGTAGAAGCTATTCTTAAAAACAAAATTAATGGCCATAAAGACAGACACGGTTTAATGGGGAAGAGTCAATGTGGTTTTAGTAAAGGGATATCTTGTCTTACCAAACTATTAGATTGTTTTGAAGGTTTAAATAAATATGTAGATAAAGGGGAGCCAGTTGATATAGTATATTTGGATTTTCAGAAGGCATGTGATAAAGTCCCTCATGAAAGACTCTTCAGGAAATTAAAGTCATGGGATAAGGGGCAGTCTCCTATTATAGATTAACTAGTTAAAAGACAAGAAACAGAGACTAAATGGTTAGTTTTCAAAATGAAGAAAGATCATTAGTGGAGACCCATAGGGATCTGTACTGGAACCTCTGCTATTTAACATTTTCACAAAGGATCTAGAAAAGAGAAAACTGAATGAGATGATCATATTTGCAGATGACACTAAAGTATTCAAAGTTGTTAAAACAGCAGCGTATTGTGAGGAACCACAGAACTGCAGAAGGATCTTGTGAAACCAAGAGACTGGGCATCTGAATGGCAGATGAAATTTAATGTAGAAAAGTGCAAAGTGATGCACATAGGAAAAAATAATCCCAACTCAGGTATATGATGCTGGGTTCTGAATTGGGAGTCACCACCCCGAAAAATGACCTTGGAGTCTCTGTGGACTGGACAATACATTGAAATCTTCAGCTCCGTGTATGGTATTGATCAAAAAAGAAAACAGAATGTTATAAATGATCTGAAAAGTAATGGAGAATAAAACAGAGAATTATATATTGCCTCTGTGTCAAGCCATGGTGCAACTGCACCTTGAAAACTGTATGCAGTTTTTGTTTCCCCATCTCAAAAACTAATAGCAAAACCAGAAAAGGGACATCTTTCTTTTTAATTTTTTTTTTTTTTTAGTTTTTTCTATTAAACAACTTCTGGTCGATTTTAATAGCCCTATGTGCGCCGAAGTCAGGAGATATGTGCGTGACTCGGTGTGGTGCATGCCACGCGGATTTTAAAACCCCATGCATGTATGCACATATCTCCTGGTACCCGCATAAAAATAATTTTCGACAGAAAGGGTGGGGCATGGGCATGGTCTGAGCGGGGCATGGCGGGCTTGAACTTCAGAATGAAGTCTGCATGTAAGTCTTTACATGCACAAGCATGCCAGGGTCCCCTACCTCATAACTTTACTTCTGCTATTAACAGCGTGTAAGTTGTAAAACAAAGAAAAATAGGGTAGTCAGTGGGGTTTTAAGGCTCAGGCGTAATAGGGTTACAGGGAGGCTAGTTAGCTAGGGGGGGTTAGGAAGTCTTCTCTTTTACTGGGGCTAACTGGGGACAAACTGGGACTAGAGGTAATTGCATCGGCGCGAGTGTCTAATAAAATGCCCCCACTTACGCGAGCAAGGCAGAACTTGCGTGCACATGAGTGCATCAATATGAAATCATGTGCACATATATGCATGAATAGCCAGTTTTAGAACACACACGCATATACGCACATACGTTTTAAAATCGCCGCATCCATGTGCACATACTGGCAAAAGCATGCAATGTGCGCCCGCGTGCGGCTATTAAAATCTACCTCCTTATTTTTATTTACGTCTTGTATATATTTTTTCTTTATGTATCAGGAATAAAGGATTGAGGTAGCCAAATAAAAACTGAAGACATGGGGTGAATTTTCAAATGAGCTATGCGTGTATAAATTAGTACATAAATGCGTACGAAGCCCGTACTCACCTAATCAGTATTTTATAAAAGTTGAAAGTATACACACAGGGGTAGATTTTTTTTAAAAAAGCGCGATCGCGTACTTTTGTTTGCGCAGCAGGCGCAAACAAAAGTACGCTGGATTTTATAAGATACGCGCATAGCCGCGCGTATCCTCTAAAATCCTGGATCGGCGCGAGCAAGGCTGCCGATTTTGGGCAGCCTGCGCGCGCCGAGCGGCGCAGCCTGCCAACTCTCTTTCGCCCCCGGCCCTATCTAAAACCCCCCCCTTACCTTTGTCCCTAGATTTACGCCTGCTAGAAGGAGATGTAAATCTACACGCGCCAGCGGACTGCTGGCGAGCTGTCTTCCGACCCGGGGGCTGGTCCGGAGGCCTGGACCATGCCCCCTGGCTGGCGCCATGCCCCCGGTCCCGCCCCCAAAACGCCGCACCACGCCCCCGAAACGCTGCGTCATCCGGTCCCGCCCCCAGACACCCCCCGACACGCCCCTTCGAAAAACCCCGGGACCTACGCGCGTCCCGGGGCTCTGCGCGTGCCGGCGGCCTATGAAAAATAGGCGCGTCAGGCCCTGCTCACGTAAATCCGGGCGGATTTACGCGAGCAGGGCTTTTAAAATCTGCCCGACAATTGATTTAAGGCTTATTTAAGAACATAAGAAAATGCCATACTGGGTCAGACCAAGGGTCCATCAAGCCCAGCATCCTGTTTCCAACAGTGGCCAATCCAGGCCATAAGAACCTGGCAAGTACCCAAAAACTAAGTCTATTCCATGTAACCATTGCTAATGGCAGTGGCTATTCTCTAAGTGAACTTAATAGCAGGTAATGGACTTCTCCTCCAAGAACTTATCCAATCCTTTTTAAAACACAGCTATACTAACTGCACTAACCATATCCTCTGGCAAC
The DNA here is from genome assembly GCF_901001135.1 of Rhinatrema bivittatum. Lineage (NCBI taxonomy): Eukaryota > Metazoa > Chordata > Amphibia > Gymnophiona > Rhinatrematidae > Rhinatrema > Rhinatrema bivittatum. The sequence continues at coordinate 304,053,109 of NC_042615.1, forward strand.
AAATTCCAGAGTTTAATTGTGCATTGAGTAAAAAAGAACTTTCTCCGATTAGTTTTAAATGTGCCCCATGCTAACTTCATGGAGTGCCCCCTAGTCTTTCTACTATCCGAAAGAGTAAATAACCGATTCACATCTACCCATTCTAGACCTCTCATGATTTTAAACATCTCTATCATATCCCCCCTCAGTCGTCTCTTCTCCAAGCTGAAAAGTCCTAAGCTCTTTAGTCTTTCCTCATAGGGAAGCTGTTCCATTCCCCTTATCATTCTGGTAGCCCTTCTCTGTACCTTCTCCATCGCAATTATATCTTTTTTGAGATGCGGCGACCAGAATTGTACACAGTATTCAAGGTGTGGTCTCACCATGGTGCGATACAGAGGCATTATGACATTTTCCGTTTTATTCACCATTCCTTTTCTAATAATTCCCAACATTTTGTTTGCTTTTTTGACTGCCGCAGCACACTGAACCGACAATTTCAATGTGTTATCCACTATGACGCCTAGATCTCTTTCTTGGGTAGTAGCACCTAATATGGAACCCAGCATTGTGTAATTATAGCATGGGTTATTTTTCCCTATATGCATCACCTTGCACTTATCCACATTAAATTTCATCTGCCATTTGGATGCCCAATTTTCCAGTCTTATTGTATACTATTGGCTGGGTGGGAGTTCTTGCAATGCATACATAATTTGGCTTGTTGCAGTTTTCAGTTCATGTTTTTGTCTGTACATTTCTATTTATACTGTATGGTCTCTTTATTCTGTATTTGAGGATCTATCTGTATTTTGCATGTGTGGCTGAAGTGAATTAGTTTCTATGTAGGGATCTATAGCAGCTTGGTTTGTTCTGTTTTCCTAATAGGGGCTATATTACTATTTTAGGTCTGGGGTAATATTTGTAGTATTAACTTTTAAAGGTAGGGTTATTGCTGTTTGAGTGCTGGCAGTTAGTGCTATTTTTATACAGAAATTCTTTTTTCTCTGAGGGTCATTCCCATGCCTAATACCATACAGATTCCAAGCGTTTCCTGCTTTTTTGCATGGTTTTCTGGTTGGCACCTCAGCAGTGCATGTAAATGTTCCGCCTGAAGAACCGGGAGAATCTCAATGATCTGGAGAAGGGCTGGGTGAAAAGTAGAAGTAAAAGATTTAACAAGTTAATTTTAATTATGCGTGCATATTTCAAAATATGCTGACTTACGCACGTAACTCGGGTTTTATGCAAGCATGTCCTCCTTTATTTTTATGCATAAAATATGTGTGTATATTTTTAAAATAGGCAGGAAAATTAAATGTGTTCAATGCATTGCATATATTCGTATATAAGCATACATACATGAGTATGTTCCAGAGTAATATTTTATAATACGTGCATATATGATCCGCGCGGGTTATAAAATACTATCGTAGATCTATGTATGGCTCTATATGCATATACATATAGGCCGCAGTGTGTAATTGTTTGAAAGTCACCCTTCCCACTTTTTCAAATATATTTACCTGTTTGTTAGCTTTGGATGAGTTTGCTGAAAATGTTCAGCGGGGCAGGTTTTTGAAAATATGATCAGAGGGAGGTATTCTGTATTTGGATTGTTGATGTGTGGGTTGGAAATGTTTTATTACGTGTTATTAACCTGGGGATTGTTAAACTGGGGGAATGGTGTGGGTACATTTTATGGCTGTAATGTTTGTATTATTATGTTTTGTAATAATTGTGCGTTATCCGTGTCATGCAATTGGCTGATATGGGTTCATTGTACCTTGCTCTGGGCTGAACTGGTAGGGTATATAAAGAAATGGTACAAATGCATAAGTTCTATAGAACAGCAAGTTAATAATCATAAGATTATAATAAAAGAAAGAGACAAAACAGCAATAATCACAAGTGTATGTTGTACAACAACTATTATTAGTTTACAGCAGTAGAACAGCTCTGGAGAAATCCAATCCAATCACAGAAATTCATGAAAAAATTCCAACCAATGTAGCCCGACACATTTCATCTAGCCATAGACTGCATGGGGGTATTGGAAAGAGCATAGGAGCCAGCAAACAACACCTGCTCTCCTTTCTTTCCTTTCTCAGAGGGCAGATCATTAAGGTGTCAATAAGTATCAACACCAGCATTCAGAAGTGTCATTTTGAGCCAACTGCTGAGTGAATACTAAGTGACTCTTCAAGCGCAATTCATATAAATGCTATTAATGAAACACATCATTAAAAGCAGACGGCTCTTTTTTCCTCACTCTTACTGACTCTTACAACATATATTCAGCATTGCTTAGTTGAATAGAGGGCCCCTATGTGAAAAGGCCCCTGTACTATGGCTTAGGAGACCATGTGGGTTTGGAAACCCCTGAGTGTTAGAGCCATGGATACTTTGGAATTGGGCAAAAGAGTTCACCAGGGGTCAGTTTGTGCCATTTTGGAATTCAGCAACAGCAGGGTAGAAGCCACCAAGGATGCTCTTTCCTCATTGTTCACCCATGGATCAGGTAAGAAACTCTGGGGGTGGGGTGGGGAGTGAGGAAAGGGCCCAGGGGATTTTATTCTGTTTGTTTCGTGTGGGGGCGAGATCTGATTTTATTAATTTGGGATGCTGTAGTAGGAAATACTACAGCAAGCATAAAGGAGACAAGGTGAGAGACGAGAGAAGGATGAGAGCGAGAGAAGAGAATGAGGAAGTGGAGAAAAAGAACAGGAGAGAAGAGAAAAAAAAGAAAAGGAGAGAGGAAAGAAGAGGGAGAAATAAATCAGTGGAAGAGAGCAGGAAGGAAGGAAGATTTATGAAGTTTTAGGGTCAGGACCACCCTGCTGAGCTTCCTGAGGCTGAGGTAATCCGCAGATATCATGTAAGTTCAGAGGCCATTATGGCTTCATGAAGGGATTTAAAGAATGGCCCTGCTCCTCAGACAGCCAGGTCTCTTTCCATGCCTGGCCTTCCAAGTTCTTGGGTGCATTACATTTTCTTGCCTCGGGGAGTGTTCGACACACTGTGACTATAGTGGACAGAATGAATAAAAGTTCATTCTCCAGATGTTTCTCCAGATATTATGATGCGCAAAATAATGAACTGAGAATGGGGAAGGCAATTGTCAAAAGAGATTTGCACAGGTAAAAAAGCATTTCACCTGTGTTCGTTGGCTGTCAGTGCAGCTAAAAAGTCTGCAAGTTGTTCCCCAATGTGCAGATGTTTCCCAGAGGTCAGGGGAAGAACAGGGTGTGTATACGTGGCATTTTCAAATCTTTGCATGTGCTTTTTCTAGGGGAAAAAAAATAGCAGGTTCAAGAGATCACATGCGCTTGGTGCTCACAGCAGCTCTCACAGTGAGTGGCAGTGCCTGCTTTCGTTTTGACAAATGTTGCAAACCCCAGGGGTAAAATGTACACGCTGACTCTGTCTCTCTCCTTCTGTCTTCTTGCTTTCCATCTCTGTTTCAGACATTAATATTTCCCTTTCATCTTTCTCTTCATTTCTCTCTTTGTCTGCCACTTGCAGCCAGATTTGATCCCTCATTCTTCCCCTTCTCGCACCCTTAATTTATTTATTGATTTCCATTTATTAGACACTCGACTTCTAAGAAAGTCTGAACAACTTACAAAAGTAAAATTTAAAATACAATCAGAAAAACTATATTGCATGCAAAACAAACCTTGACATTTTTTTCTACTTATAATCAATATCCCATGCAAAGAGATAAAACACTGAAAAGTAAAAAAAACAAAAAAAAAACGATGCTCTCAAAATGCCATTTACAAAAAATACATGTTTTACATGGTTTCTGAAAATTCAAATGTAACCCTTAGCGGGGTGTTTAGTCCTAAGAGCACACAAACTACTTTTTTTCTCTTCAGCAGCTGCTCCAGATAGTGGTACCATCCAGAGCTATAGATAGGCAATTTGGCGCCTATGGCCAAGTAAAAATCTGCGCATTCCCCCTTTCTACTGCACATGACACCACGAGTTGGGAGAGTCTGCTCAATGTTTGTATAGCAATGCCCATGGCCAGTGCAAGGGTATTAGAGGCCCAAGGAAAACTTTACAGCCTTGTATCCCCCACTCCATCACATCCACCTCACACACAATTAAAAATAATGCATTTACAATACAGATTTTACATGGAAAAGAACATTCAAAGCACAGTCTTCTGAGATAAAAATATCACTTACAATATGTTTATTATATTTACATGCACTGCTGAGGTGCCAACCAGAAAACCATGCAAAAAAGCAGGAAACGCTTGGAATCTATATGGTATTAGGCCTACTATAATGCATCTTAGGCATGGGAATGACCCTCAGAGAGCCACGAGAAAAAAGAATTTCCATATAAAAATAGCACTAACTGCCAGCACTCAAACAGCAATAACCCTACCTTTAAAAGTTAATACTACAAATATTACCCCAGGCCTAAAATAGTAATATAGCCCCTATTAGGAAAACAGAACAAACCAAGCTGCTATAGATCCCTACATAGAAACTAATGGAATAATTCACTTCAGCCACACATGCAAAATACAGATAGATCCTCAAATACAGAATAAAGAGACCATACAGTATAAATAGAAATGTTCAGATAAAAACATGAACTGGAAACTGCAACAAGCCAAATTCTATATGCATTGCAAGAATGTAAAAAACAGAAACATTACCATTCCTCATAAAACAAAATTAGTAAAACCATATCAATAAAAATAATAATTCAAAACAATTATTGAAAAAAATAGCATTCAATAATTAAAAACTCATAAAACTTTCCAAACATTAATAAAATATTTCAAACCAGACACATCAAATAACACCCAACAATTAAATTAAGGATTTTAAAAAATTCCCCGTTATCCATACTTTGGAACTTTTGATTTTCAGATGCCCTGAAATTGTCATGGATTAGCAGGCAAAGAGTTACTGGGGTAGATGTGCACACACATGTTTACTCTCATACATTCATGCTCTCTGTCACTCCCCCACATGCATATACATATGCTCTCTCTCTCCCACACACACATGCACACATGCTCTCACTGTCCCATACACATGCACACATTCTCTCTCAGTCTCCAACACACATGCATACATGCTCTCTCACTCTCACTCTCACTCTTATTTATTTATTTTTAGATTTTTTATATACCGGTGTTCCTGTATTAAAATACAGATCACATCGGTTTACATTGAAACATAAAAATTACGCCAAGAGGCGGTACATATAACAAGGTTATAGAACTTGGAAAACAGGTTCGAAAAATAACATTGAGAAAATTGTATAGTCTCTTTGAGAAACCAAATCATAAAATAAGGCGTAATTGTCTAAGATAAATGTGATCTGCAGAAGGGATTGCGATGGTGAGAAAATGCCACCTCTCTTCCGCACACATGCTCTAACTCTCCCACACACAAGCACACATGATCTCTCACTCTCCCACACACATGCACACATGCTCTCTCTCACTTTCCAACACATAAGCACACATGCTCACTTTCACTCTCCAGCATAAAGGCGCTCTCTCTCTCACTCACTTCTTCCTTGACTTAGCAGGCAGCAACAATCTCCTTCTTCAGCGCCCGTGGCCAAGGGAAACACTTCCGGCTACAGGTCATTGGACTACTTCTGGAAGGGTGCGCTCCTCAGCAGCAATGCAGCCCTGCTGAAATTGTTGGTGTGGTAAGCGCTGCCTTAGTAAGTTGAAAAGCAGCACAACCCTGCCAGAATCAGCAAGGTTGCCAATGGGGCTCTGCTGGTTTTCCACTTACTAAGGCCCCGCTGACCATGCTGTCAATTTTGATGGGACAGTGCTGCTTTTCTTTTGCTGAGGACCGCAAGCGGCTGGCTGCACTGTTCTTGTTGGTGCTTTTGGTAGCGACACCTATGGCCGTGGCCATATTGGCCATAGGCACACTACAGCTCTGGTTCTATTATCCCATGCTTGATTCTTAATCCCTGAGGGGAATTCTTTTTATGGTGATAAGCTCTTGCTTGTGGCCCATATGATGTTAAAAAAGCTCCAGTGTGTGTATGTAGACTGTAGATGCTTCGCATGAGGTGAGAGGCTCTAAAAACTCAGACAGGAACGTGTCTGGGTGTTAAAATAATAGCTTGCTGATTGGAAATCATTAAATTAAAGTGCATAGACTAGAAGTGTGAATTTACATCTGAATTATGGTACATGTATGCTTTTCCTCTGTAGGTAGGTGTCCTTTACTAAAATCTCTGTGTAGAGCCCAAGGTACAAAGCTCACCCAGAGGCTATCCAGGAATCCTAGTGGAGGGAACCCCAACTTTACTGCAAAAATCCTAGCTGAGTTCATCTTCTTCCTTAGACACCCACTCCATCCCGGTCCCTTGCTGTTTGAGTGTGGAGATCCAGTTGGGGTCTTCTGCTCTTGTTCTTCCATCCTTTATTTATTAATATTTCTGGGGGACTTCTAGGGAAAAGTCCATGGCATCATGCAAGTTTTCAGCACTGCAATCCCAGAGAGGAAGGGAGATCTAAAAGCCTCCCCATTCTTCTCAAGCCAAAAAATAATAATTTAAAGGTTAAACTGGACACATCTTCTGCCTTCACTGTCTCTCGCAGGAGGATCTATCACTGGTTCTTGCCCGCCAAGGGTTTAGAGTAGGTTCACAGGTTTTTGGGGCCCTGTAGAGAGCCCTTTTGCCCCTAAACAGTATCAGGCTTAAAAATATCTTTCTCTGCAAATTAATAGGAGAAAGACCCTCTGGCAAGGAGTGCATGTGTTATGTTTTGTTGGTGTTGTGGGCCCTTGGTCGTAGCAAGAGATGGAACCTCCCACAGGGAGGAGCCCTGTGGGGATTTGCTGTGATAGGCTGGCTCCAATGGTACACACACAGAAGTCAAGAGAGTCTTTATTATACAGCCAATGATGGGAATAACCCGAGGAGCGGGCAAGTACCTCTGCATAGAGGAGGGTGGTCCCAGAGGAGTGGTCTCTCTGATACTCCACAGCATGACCCACGGAGATAAACTCTGACCAACAGACTGTAGATCCGGTAGTGGTCCGCAGAGCGGGGTACGCCGTGAATCCACACTGTAGATGGTAAGCCTGTAAGGTAGATCTGGTAGTGGTCCGCAGAGCGGGATATGCCGTGAATCCACACTGTAGCAAGGTGAGAGAGAGATACAGGCTGGAAAGCTGGAATACTCACTCTGTTGAGATAGGATGAGGAAGGTAGGGACCTCCAAGGAGCGGAGTCCCAGGACGAGGCAAGGCCCCCTGAGGAGTGGGTACCAAGGGCGTCCTTATCTGGAACAAGCTGACCCCGAAGGGTAAAACAGGAACATAGCAAGGCCCCCGAGGTACGGGTACCTGGGTCGTCCGGAGAGAGTACAGAACGAGGGCATCTGTAACCTGAGCGAAATCAGCAGGAGCGAATCCTTGCTAACTCAATTAGCAGGACACAGGAAAGGATTTAAATACCCGCTGCAGGAATGATGTCATCGAGGAGGCTGACCCGGATTTCCTGCTCTGGGCCCTTTAAAAAAGGTGCTTTCGCTGGCGCACATCCCTGCAACATCAGGGGGCAGGGATTGTCTAGCGGCGGCATTACTCTTACCACCTTCCCTTCCACCAGAGGCTCTTACCACCTTCCCTCCTGATGCTTTCACTTATCCCTCCCTTTTTCATCCCGTTTTCATCCCTCCCTGCCTTTCTTATCCATTCTCTCTTGAGGCTCTCCCCTGCTCCCTCTCATCCTCCTTCCAGAGGCTCTTCCCTCTTCTCACCCCTCCTTCTGGAGGCTCTTTTCTCCTTCTCCTTCCTCCAAGTACTCTTCCCTCTTCTCACTCCCTCATGAAGCTCTTTCCCTTTTCTCACTCTTTCCCAAGGCCCTTCTACTCTCATCATTTCTTCCACCACATGCTAACACCCTCTTCCATCCCTACAAAGGCTTTTATCTCCTTTTCATTCCTCCTTCTAAAGGCTATGCCTTTCAACTCCCTATCTCCCAATGCTGTCATCTACTCTTTCCTTCTAAAGTCTTTCCCCCCTTTCTCACCCTTCCATCTAGAGGATCTTCTTCCCTTCTCACCCCCTTCTTATGTTATTACCCCTTTTTATGTTTTTTTACCCTGCCCCTCATATGCACTTTCTCCTTCTGACCTCCTCCTTCCCAAGGCTCTTCACTTTCCCACACTTCATGCTGGGGCTGACTTGCTCTCCCAGTCCTCCTCACTCCTGGGCTGGTAGCAGGAGCAGTGTTTAAGGCACATCATCTTCTGCTGCCGTGGGGGCTGGTCTTGAGGTAGCTACTGCTGCACAGTCTTACATTAAAGACTGGCCCTGCAGCAGCAGGAGATGACATGCACTTAAATGCTGCTCCCCTGCTGCTGGCCCCCAGAAGGTGAGGAGGAAGATTAGGGGACAGCACTGCACTGCACTGCACTGGATCGAGTGAGAGTTCAGGTTACCCTGAGCCCCATCCAATGTCTAAAACTAGGGTGGCAAAGAGCTGGCAAGCCACGTTTTGGGGTGGCAAGGGCTTCCCCTGGCCATCCTGTAACAATGACTACAAACAGGTTTCGCCAATCTCCAGTTACTCACTAGAGCAGGTCCAGACTACTCCTGCCTAGACTACTAGTTGTCCCTGCACAGGGTGTACTGGGAAATACCAAAGAAAAAGGAATTGCATAAAGATGATTTAAGATTGGAAAGGAAAGCAATTCATAGCATATGACTAGTGACAGATTTTGGCTGATGTTGCCCCTACTTACTCTTAGTGATATTGCAAGCAGTCCCATCCCACCCCCACTCCCCACCTCACCCTCCAGTGATATGAATTTCATGGTCTTTGCACCAATTTTCAAACTTAAAGTATGCACATACTTTTGCTATCAAACTTGCCATAGATACAAAATATAGGTGGATCTTTCTAACTGCATGTGTGTAGATAGAGTTTATTTGTGCAATTAATGCACAATGGACTTGAAAATACAATCTATGTACATTATTTTCCACACTCACCCAAAATATCAGAGGAAAATGAATAACATGTAGGATATTATTAGCTTCTTAATAACTTTGAATACCCCCAACTAAATGAATCTATCACTGTTGTGCAGAAAATTTAAACTATCTTTTTTTACTTATTTGTTTAGTCTATTTTCTTCTGAGGAAAGTTCCAGCATAGGGGAAAAAAAGTATTTTTGAAGAGAACATTTCCTTGGGGAAATAACCCAGTTTTTATATTACTGGGTCACTTATTATTATTGACATGACAATATATTTGGATCTTCTGCAACGAGGACTCTTAATAACACATTAGTGGTGTAGTCGCACTGGGGTTGTCAGCTGCTATTGATTCTTTCATTTGGATCACACCGGCAGCAGTTATTCAGCTGGGCTGTATTGAAGATCTGTTTTAAAATTCGATCCCTGCTCAGGGAGATGCAATAATTCAGCAGGTGCCTTGAACTAAAAAAAAAAAAACTCAGCCTGCTCATAATCACAAATAGCAGTGCCAAAGATTAGCTGCCAGCTCAGACTGGAACGAAAGCCTTCCTAACAAGAAAAAACACTAAAGAGCATGGACCCCAAAATGACACCAGATACACGTTATTTATTGAGCAAGTGCATATTCATCCAGCCAAGCAATAGCAGTGTCGTTGGCTAAATGGAATCTCTAAAGCCCTCTCTCCAGTTTGACCAAAGGACACACCTCATCAATATGAGTCATAGTTTGAACTGTGTGTGCCATAGATTCTGACTGGGTAATACAAAAGACCCCAGCTGTGCAGAAATCATGTTCATTTCAACATGATTTTGGAAAATCACTGCCGCCATGGAAGATCAAAACTTAGGTGGGAGAACAATGGGGGTATGAGATTAGGTAGTAGCTTCTAAGTTATGATTTTGCTTGCCAATTCTCCTGCCACAGGCTCTCAGCTGTTACTTTTTGATATGGTGGGCATAGCTATGAGATAGCGTGACAGAAAACGTACTACTGGGGAACTGTAGAAACTGTTAAATAAGGGCACACTTGAATGAGCGCTGCAGTCACCCTGCTGTTACAAAGATGCTCAGTACTGGCAGCAAAGGGAGATTTATTGATTGGAAAGAGACAATAACGATATGCAGTATTCTGACATTTCGGGATCTAAGGTTGATATGCAGTAGAGCCAGGGCTTTCTCAGTTAAGATACCTTAGCTGTAAAATAGTCTACCTTTGGAAAAAGGTCAAGAACCAAACTACTTATCTTTTCCTAAAAACAGTAAAGACCATTTAGTTCCCCTGATTAAATTAAGTGAGAGATCATGTTATGGCCTTGGGTATCAAGTTTCAATGGCTAAATTAATGGGATATGGTTTGAGATATTAGGGTGAGGCTGTTGTGCTTTATATGTTTGTTTTCTATGAATTTAGGTTGTGTGTTATTGTTTTTATGGTTTATAAACCACGTTTGAACCAGTGATGCATATATAAATTTTGAAATAAACATTATGGGCCTGATTTTAAAAAGCATTTACATGCATAAAACTGGGTATTTGTTGTGACCATCACTTCCTGACGGCTTCACTCCACCTACCTTTCCTTTCTTGCGACTCCTCCTGCTCCTCATGGACGCCTGGCTGCCGCGGCGTCTGCCTGTCGTCCTCTCCGGCATCCGGACCGGCTTGGGCGCTGCCTCCCGCCATGCTCTTCAGGTACCCTAGGGCGTGTGCGCCGTGCGACCCTCATTCTTATTTCCTCATTGGCACATTCCTCAGGGGCGTCCCCCTGTGATGACGTCACGCTACCCGGATATTTAAGCCTACTGTTTATTGCTAGCCGTTGAGTTAGCATGGGTGATCTTCCGGATGGGATTCTCTCTCCATACCCAGCTACTCTGCCTTCCAACTCCCATTGGACTCTTTCAGCTAATGGGGTACCCGCTCCTTGGGGGCCTCATTGTTTCTTTCAGGTCGCTATCAGGTAACCGGTACTCGCTCCTCGAGGGCCCATGTTCCCTGACTCGCTGCCTGCATCTATATCCTCTTCTACTTGGAAGAATTTGCTACAGATACCATCAGTGTGTACTATTATCATCTACTCCTCAAAGCTGTCTCCCTGGAACAAGGTACTCGCTCCTCGAGGGCCTGCCCCCATTCCAGCACCAGTGCCATCTCTTACATGGAACCGCTTTGTGAGTACTTTGCCAACAAGTCTCTCTACCTCCAGGGATCTGGTACTCACTCTTCGAGGGCCAGATCTCCCTATCTTGGGGCTTCTCCATATCTGGGACTCTGTGAATGTTTTATTGTGCTCACTTTCTCAGTTCTCTCCACTACAGCACTGCTACCGGAGGAACCGCTGTTCCAGCGTCCTGGGGAATACTAGCCCAGTCGGGCTACATAAGAACATAAGAAATTACCATGCTGGGTCAGACCAAGGGTCCATCAAGCCCAGCATCCTGTTTCCAACAGAGGCCAAACCAGGCCACAAGAACCTGGCAATTACCCAAACACTAAGAAGATCCCATGCTACTGATGCAATAGCAGTGGCTATTCCCTAAGTATAATTGATTAATAGCCATTAATGGACATCTCCTCCAAGAACTTATCCAAACCTTTTTTGAACTCAGCTATACTAACTGCACTAACCACAACCTCTGGCAACAAATTCCAGAGCTTTATTGTGCGTTGAGTGAAAAAGAATTTTCTCCGATTAGTCTTAAATGTGCTACTTGCTAACTTCATGGAATGCCCCCTAGTCATTCTATTATTCGAAAGTGTAAATAACCGAGTCACATCTACTCGTTCAAGACCTCTCATGATCTTAAAGACCTCTATCATATCCCCCCTCAGCCATCTCTTCTCCAAGCTGAACAGCCCTAACCTCTTATTTATTTATTTATTTATTAAAGGCTTTTATATACCGACTTTCTTGATACAAATCAAATCAATTCGGTTTACATCGAACAAGCAGTAACTATAACCAACCAATATAACCAAGTGTAAATAACCGAGTCACATCTACTTGTTCAAGACCTCTCATGATCTTAAAGACCTCTATCATATCCCCCCTCAGCCTTCTCTTCTCCAAGCTGAACAGCCCTAACCTCTTATTTATTTATTAAAGGCTTTTATATACCGACTTTCTTGATACAAATCAAATCAATTCGGTTTACATCGAACAAGCAGTAACTATAACCAACCAATAACAAGAGACAATTTGAAGGAGTATAAAGTTACATTATAACAAGGATGCGTTAACTTGGAGTAGGAAATAAGAAGGGGAATGAAGATAGAGTATAATATACAAGGGAGTATATGAGGGGGGCAAGGAGCCATCCTCATGATAACTTGTAAGCGTCCTTATGATAACTTATATGCATGATTTAGTAGGGATGTGCAGACCAAAAGTTTAAGTTCATAAGTCCATAAGTCGAAAGGGGGGGTCATTTGCGGTCAATATGGACATATGGAGAATTCCATAAGTTGAGTCTATGTCCATATGTGCAAATAAAAATTTAAAACCCTCACCCGCCTTAATCCCCACCCCCCCCCCCCCCCAAGACTTACCAAAACTCCCTGGTGGTCCAGCGGGGTCAGGACGCCATTTCTGAACTCCTTTGCAAGGAGCACGTGACGTCGGCGCCACGTCGGAGTGACGCGGCGTCACGTGATTCCCCGCGGGTCCGCTCCCGGAACCCTCGTTGGGCCCAAAAGGCACTTTTGGCCAGCTTGGGGGGGTCAGGAGGTGGCGGTCCGGAACCCCCGCTGAACGACCTCCTGCAGTCGATCTCCTGCCGGCGCCATTTTCCGTATGGAAAACGATTCGCGGCAGGAGATCGTTTTCCGGACCCCCGCTGGACCCCCAGGGACTTTTGGCCAGCTTGGGGGGGCCTCCTGACCCCCACAAGACTTGCCAAAAGTCCAGCGGGGATCCGGAACGACCTCCTGCAGTCGAATCGTGTTGGTCTATGGCCGCCGCCATTTTGCGCCGCCATTTTGAAAAATGGCGCCGGCTGAAGACAACACGATTCAATTGCAGGAGGCCGTTCCGGACCGCTGCCGTTCCGGACCGCCGCTGGACCCCCAGGTAATTTAAGGCATTTGGGGGGGTTCGGGAGGGTGGGAAATTTAATTTAAAGGGTCGGGGGTGGGTTTTAGGGGGTTTTAGTGTGCCGGCTCACGATTTTCACGATTTTCACGATTTTCATGATACTTTAAACACCCAAACGGCAACAATACGATTCCCTCCCCCTCCCAGCCAAAATCGATCGTTAAGACGATCGAGGACACGATTCACATCAAAGCCTATGCAAATTTCTGAACCTGAAGCAAATACTAGTAAGAAGCAAGCTCAAATCAGAAACTCATAAAGAAGAAACTGGCTCAAAACTTTGCAAGATGCCATTTTGCAAGCCATACTAGTACACATTATAGGACTCTACAGTTACCCACATGAAAAAGACTTCAATTTAAGGAAATTCTATTCATGCTCCTCCACTGATGTTATAAGGCAGGACCTCCTTTAAATCAAAAAGCACACTGCTATGCCCTGATCTGAAGCCACTAAGCCTGACATATCAATGTCTTCCCCCAGCCCCTAGGTGGGAGCAATCAATACTCCCAGGCTAACTACAGCCAGTTTGACAGTCTCTCCAGAGAGTCTGTGCTCACCCTCTCTTTCCCTATCTCCAGGGTAGCATTGGACATGGTTTCTTTATTCTTTCTACAGCAAGGAGAATAACGAGATCTAGGATATTGCCTCTTAAAGCCAGGTTGTGCCCTTCCTGGCTTCTTCTTCCTCTACTCCTTTTCTCTGCCTTTTTGAGGGGAGGGATTGGAATCCATGTGCCCTTTCTCCAAAAGATTCCAACTCCCAGGTCCCTCTGCATTTTTTTATTTAAATTTTTTAAATCAGTTTTCTACAGTAAAAAACCCCAAAGAAACGGTACATAGTGGTGTCTGTTACACACTATCACTGGATTTTAAAAGCCCTGCGTGCGTAAAATCTGGGCTTTACGCACGTGGCTGGGCCTTGCGCGCGCAGAGCGAATTTTTGAAGGGGACCAGCCACGCGCGGAAAGCCTGGTATGCGCACAAGTGCTGGGCTTCGAAGGGGTGGGATGGGAGGGGCATGTTCTGGGTGGGGAGGGGCAGGACAGGAGATGGGCCAGGACAGCGCCATTGATCGCTATCCCAAACACTCGCACGCTGGTAGCTGGCTGGTGCACACAACTTACTTCTTGGGAGCAGAAGTAAGTTGCAAGCAAAGAAAAAAACAAAAAATAAGGTACGGTTTAGGGGGTAGGGAGGAGAGGGGAAGAGGGAGGGAATTTAGGTAGGGGGGAGCGAACTGGGAGGGAGCTGGGGAAGGCCAGAATGCATCGCCGCGCGGAAATTGCAAAAGTCCTCCCCCCCCCCTTGCACACACCGCCCACACATACACACGCAAATTATAAAATCCAGCGCGCATGTGCGTGCAGCCCGCATGTTAGAAAATCAGCACATTCATGTGTGCGCACCGGGAAGCACGCACACATGGACATGTGAGCACAGTGGAATATCTACCCCTATGTTTCCAATTAAGAATCAGAGAATAGAAACAATCATAATAAGAATAACAAAATTAAACCCCCTTTTCACCTATCTCCTAATTTCTAACTCCTTAGGAATCTCAGGTTAAACATTCTCCAAACCCCCATTCCTTATCTACTATGCCCCTTCCCCTAGACTCCCAATTTTCCTTTCCATCTGTAAAGCAAACTTTCCACTTTAAGTGCTTCCTGCCTTCTCCCCTTGGAGTTTTTGCAGTCTGACCCCTTAGTGTCCTAGCTGTCACCTATTGCCTCCTGTGTGATGTTTAAACTCTGTCACAGTTCTCCAGTGTAGAAAATATGAAGAGGGATGCTAAAATGGTGAAACAGACTGAAGTTAAAAGTTAAGATTAAATCTATACAGACACAAAATATTACATTGCAAAAGAAGAGCAAAGTAACACCTCAGTGAAGGAATATTTTCCAGATCAGAACACTGCATCAATGATCAGAAAACTAAAAAGGAACTTCAGAACTATCCAAAAATGTAAGATAGTCGGCAGGAAAAGTTACCAAGTGGGTCCATCCAGTCTGCCTAGAAAGCTCCTCCCTTTTATTTTATTTTTTAAATTATTATTTTTAAAGTAATTGTTGCTCTGTGCAATCAGCACGGGTTTTCCTTGTCTTCGTCTCCATCATTTAACCACTATGAATCTTCCCGTTTGAATTCCCTTACGTCCTTGTCCTCTCTACATTTTCTGGGAGGGCATTTCATGCAGTCACCACCCTTTCTATGAAAAACACTACCTGATGTTGGTCCTGACTTAACCCCTTTGTAGTTTCATATGATGATCCCTAGTTCTACAGTTTTCTTTCCATCGAAAATGGTTTGATTCCTGTGTATTATTAATACCTTTCAGGTTTAGGAAGCTTGTCTAATTGTATACATGCAAATGTTATAAAGTTCACATAGTTCACATCCATATTTGATAATGTTTATCTGATAAATCTGGATTGTGAAACTGTTCATTCTTTACTTGCTTGATACCCCTAAAAAATAATTGTTTGATAATTTAAGAATACAATTGTCTTACGTGCAAGAATAATAGACTATTGTTGCTGAGAATATATATTGAATTGTCTCTTTACTATTGATTACCTTTAAATATTTAGATATTTACATATTTGCAAAATACACTTTTAATTATTTAGAAATTTACCTTTGGTAATTTCCTATTTTTTTTTATGAAGACATCTGGTATTCAGTTAAGGAAACTGTTTTAAACTAACCAATATTTCATTTATTTGGGGACCTTATTTGCTTGTTGCTTTACCCTCACTCTTTGCCTTGAGGTATTTATGCCATTGCTGGTGCCACCTTACTCCACTTTTGGTGCTTTGGGCTGGTCATGCCAAGTGCCTGTTGCCCCTTTTTTAGTGCCTTTGTTGGTGCTGCTTTGCTCCTCTTAAGGTGCCTTCTGCTGTTAATGACACTCTTATTGGTTCCATTTGCCCCATGATATTTTTTTGGGTACTTTTGCCACTGCTGTTCGTGTTGTTTTGCCACTCTCATGATGTCTCATGCTATTGTGTGTTGATGAAACACCTTGGGGTGTTCTTACCACTATTGTATGTGACCTTTGTATTTTAGTGCCTTGGATTGTTTATGCCACTGTTAGTGCTGCTTTGCTCCTCTTTTGGTGCCTTGGATAGTTCGTGCCACTGTTGTTGATGCCCTTTATCCTTGTTTTGGTGCCTTGGGATGTTCTAGTCACTGTTGGTGCTCCTTAGTCCATCTGATAGTGCCTTGTTCTGTTTATGACATTGTCTAGGCTTCTGTTATGCAGCTTGGGCTATTGATGCCACTCTTGGTGCCACTTGCCTCTTTGTTAGTTTTTTTTGAATGATGTTCCTCTGCTGCTATTTGCAAGTTTCATTAAAACTGGAAAGAAAACCCTAATGTAAGAGCCCAAAATAGGATGCATTGTTTCCTTCATTGACTTTAATGGGAAATAAATGAATGAATGACATGAATAAACTTTTAAAAATGTGCTCAAAATGAATGACATGAATCATGGAGGCAAATAATGAGCAGAATGAAAAACATTTCTGCGCACATTCCTATTAAGATACTTCAAAATCAAACATAAAATGAATTAATAGGGACATGAAATTCTTCACCCATTATCATATATAATCCTGCTCTCTCTGCCAGTCTTCTCACTTTTCTGCTAATATATCAACTCCTCTTCCCTTTTACTTTACACCACCATTGTAATTCAACCTGTGATTTACTTGTATATTCAACCTGCCCATTTTGTTTTGACTGGATGAACAATACATAGGCCCTCATCTTCTTTGACAATTCATTTGAGAAATGTAAATTTTATCAATTAATCTTCCAAGTGGTTTCCATTATTGAATGGAAGGAACTTGACTGCTTATTAACGACTAGAACATTAGAACTCAATTGAGGTTACTGGCAGTTAGTGTCCTTGGAATGTTGGCAAGCTCTCCATTCCAGAACAATCTCTACCCCCATATCTCACAGCCTGCTATCTCCCATAGAACATGGGGGAAAGAGGGAGGGAATGTACAATGCCTTCCAAATTGTAAAACCCCACCCTCTGCTAATAATGGGAGGTTATCAAAGAAGACTACAGTGACATGCCTAGACTGTGGATAGTGTGGGATATAAATCTCTACAATAAATAAATATCAGTACAGCTAAAAAAGGCATTCTTTAAAATACGGAAAATAAGTCCTAATGAAGAATGTAGAAAGCAGCATAAGCACTGGCAAATTAGATGTAAAACATGAAAAGTTTAATTTTTAAAGGCCTACATGCACCTATATCGGGAAATATGTACATGGCCGGGTCGTGCATGCAGCATGAACATTTTCGAATGCCCACGGCCATGATCATATTTTTAAATGCCTACAGCCAAACGCGTATCTCCTGGTATACATTGAAGAATGCCTTGAAAAAAAAGGGGCTGACCAGAGGCGGGGTCTGGGTGGGGCATGGATAGGCCAAGACAGTGCCATTAGGCACTGTCCTGCTGAATGCACCGGGAGATGACCGGCCCATGCAAGTTGCTACTGCTCCGGAGAGCAGATAAGTAATAAAATAAAAAAAATTAGGTTACTTAGCAGGGTTTTAGGGTTTGGGACGAATAAGGAAAAGGGAGGCAGGTTAGCTAGGGGTTTAGGAAGTTCCCTCCCAGTCCACTTCTTTATTGGAGTGGACTGGGAGGGAACTAAGGAAAGGGCCTATTGCATTGCTGCATGCATTTACTGAAATCTCCCCCCTTACACGTGTGAGTCGGCATTCACATGCACATGCATGGCGCACGCATGTTATAAAATCGGTGCGTCCATGTGCATGCACATGCGTGTTTGATAGTTACCCTCTAAGAGGGTAATCTTCAAAGTCATTTCCATGGATAAAACAGCATTTAACCCCTGAAAATATAGAGTTTGAAGATAAAAGTACCCACATTAGACAAGCAGAGGTATTTCTACACACAGAAAAAAAGCGATGGGGTTATAGTTGAGGAGGGAATTTATATGCTATTTTCCACTATTAATTTATGCATCAATGTTTTTAATGGTTTATTCTCTGTTTGATTTTTGTAAACCGTTATGATGGTTGAACCGAATGACGGTATATAAAACTGAACAAATAAATAAATAAAATAAATATGCGGTGATTTAATATTTAAAGCTCCATATGTAGTTTCCTATGGTTGCTTTTGCTAGGGATGTGCAGAAGGAAAAAATCCGTTACTATTCGGTATTTGTTTTGCCGGGACCTGTATCCATTGCATTTGTTGCATAGGGGGAAAATCCTATTCGTTGAGACATTTTATTCGTTTTCCAATTTCCCATTAAAGTCAATGGGGGAAGTATTTGCAGCCTATTTTGGCTACAGAATTGGTGTTTTCTTATCAATTCTCATGAAACTTCTGGGGAGCAATCATCAGAATGAGGAAAGAGCTCCAAGGTACTTAGACTGTGGCAAAGTGGCACCAAAGTGGCATGAATAGCGTAAGGCACTTTAAAGGGGCAAAGGGGTACCAGGAGTGGCAAGAGTGCTTTAACAGAGGTGCAAAGCAGCAGCAAGAATGTAAAAAACACACCACAGCTTCAAAAGAGAGCACCAATAACAGATGCATGAACCTTAAAAGGCAGCATGACAGGCAAAGTGGCAAGACAAGTGGCATCAACATCCTACAGCACAATGAAGGGGGAACACAGCAAGCAGAAAGACTAGCACCAACACACTGAGGAACCATGATAGTGGCATGAACACCACAAGGAGTAGAGTGAGTCATCTGGTGTATGGCAGCAAGGCAGAGTGGCAGAAAGTTGATAGGGGCAAGACAGGCTGGCAGAGCAGAGGTAGTCTGGTCCCTGTGGTTCTGATAGGGACAAGACAGGCTGGCAGAGCTAAGGATGTCGGGTCCCTGTGGTTTTGATAGAGGCTGGCCCCGGGGGGAGTTCCCTTTCCTTTGTGCAGGAAAGGGCTACCTAGAATGGGTTCGCCCCTAGAGTGGAGCACGAGCCTTCAAAGTGTGGCGAGTCGACATGGAGGTTTCCATGAGAACAGCGGTCTGGTTCAACATGGGCCAATGGGTACTAAGAGATAGGCTGGCCAGCTACCCCGGGGAGAGTTCCCTTTCCTTTGAGTAGGAAAGGGCTCCAGGATGATCAGGCACAGCATTAGAGGTCAAGCCCTTTTAAGGATGTAAGGCCTGGACGGACAGCAATCGAGGACAGAGGTCAAGCTCTTTTAGGGACATAAATCCTGGATGGACAGGCACAGCATTCAAGGATAGAGGTCAAGCTCATGTAGGGACATAAGGCCTGGATGGACAGGCACAGCATTCAAGGATAGAGGTCAAGTTTACAGGGACATAAGGTCTGGATGGACAGGCATAGCATTTGAGGTCAAACTCTTGTAGAGACTTAAAGCCTGGACAGACAGGCACAGCATTAGAGGTAAAGCCCACGTAGGGATATAAATCCTGGGTGGACTGGCACAGCATTCAAGGATAGAGGTAAAACCCTTGTAAAAACGTAAAGACTGGACGGACAGGCCAGCATTAGAGGTCAAGCCCATGTAGGGACATAAAGCCTGGATGAACAGGCACATCATTCGAGGATAGAGGTCAATACCACGTAGGGACATAAGGCCTGGACGGACAGGCACAGCATTCGAAGATAGAGGTCAGGCCCACGTAGGGACATAAAGCCTGGATGGACAGGAACAGCATTCAAGGTCAAGCCCATTTAGGGACATAAGGCCTGGACAGAAAGGCACAGCATACAAAGATAGAGGTCAAGGCCACGTAGGGACATAAAACCTGGACGGACAGGCACAGCACTCGAGGATAGGGGTCAAGCCCATGTAGGGACATAAAGCCTGAAAGTACAGGCATAGCATTCGAGGTCAAGCCCAAGTAGGTACATAAGGCCTGGATGGACAGGCACAGCATTAGAGGATTTCCTTTGTGCAGGTATGTTGTGGTTTGTTCTGTCACTTCTTCTTGAACTGGTTCACTGCTAGAAAAAAGGCATCGTTTTCATTTCTGAAAGATAATTCATCAGAGGATGCTTTTAGAGCAATAGAGACTGCCATTTGTGAAGCAAGAACTGAGCTTTAGATTATGTGTGAATACCCAGAAGCTATTAACTGTACTTATGCACTTCAGCTGATGACAAAGGAACATGAAGAGCTCTCAGAAATAAGAAAACTACTATTTAAGTCCATATCTACAATATCAACCTGTGTTGACTTTGTGGTTTACACAGTGCCTCTGTAAACTAAGGGAAGACAGAGGATGAACTATAGTGCAACTACCACCAGTTTTCTATATTACTAGAAACATTACTGTTGGCACCTAAGAAAGATTTCGGGAACATGGCCCATATTATGAAGGTCAGGAGAACTATTGAGCATATGAACTATGCAAGCTCCAAACATCTGAAGTCAGCTTTTTATGTTCTTACATTCCAAATGTTGCAAAATAGGAAAAGAATATTCTGGAAAGAAGAGATACACAAATAAATGAAACTGAAATTAGAAATACTAGAACTAAACTCAGACAGGCAAAGCATCTCAGGTCAGGCCCTTGTAGGGACGTGCAGCCTGGACAGTGGATGGACAGGCACAGCTTTTGAGGTCATGCCCTTGTAGGGATGTATGGCCTGGACAGTGGATGGACAGGCACAGCATTTCAGGTCAGGCCTTTGTAGGGACGTACGGCCTGGACAGTGGACGGACAGGCACAGTGTTTTATTCATCTTGCCATTCACAGGGAAAATTTGGAAACCCAAGCAAAGGCAGGTTTATTTTCAAAAACACTAGCATTTCCATCAACTCTAGTGCCAGCCTTGAGCGGTGAGGGCTCATGATATCCCCTGTCATTGAAAATACATGTTCACTGGGCACACTGGTTGGTGGAGATGACAGATATCGCTGAGCCACTTTGGCTAGGTGTGGCCAGACAGTGGACTTGTGTGCCCAATATGCCAGCGGATCTGTCTGCATGTCCTCTGTGGGATCTGAGAGATACCGTGTCACTGACAGTTGTGCTGGTGTCTCCTTTGCTTGGGTGGGCTAAGAGTCACTCATGCCAGCTGCTTTCTCTCTAGTCCGTAGCACAAAAGACGAATCTTTATGGGCAACATGCCTTTGGCGTACTGAAGTGGAGGAGGAGGAGGTACTAGCTGTCACTGACAGAGTGCTGCTCATGCTTGGGCTTGCACAATTCTCTGAAGTGCCCGCCGCAGTTTCCTCCTCTGCTTCATGCCTAATCTGTCTCTGCCTATGGTACTCCTGATAACGGACATTTGCTAACAGCAGGTCCTTCACAAATGAGAGACAATTGGACTGTAGGGTGAGTTTCCCTTTCACACGGTGATCACAGACTATGGCGAGCATGTATGTGTGCTCTTCAGTTAAAGGCCTTACTCTCTCTTGCAGCTGCTGCTGCAAAACATCCAGACAATGCAGCACCTCCGCCTTCATTCCTTCTTCCTGTTTAAAGCCCTCCAAATTTTCATCCAGGAAATTAACTATAGGGATGATGTCAGCCAAGGTGGCATGTCTGGAACTCAGCTCCTCCGTGACATCCTTGAAGGGCTGCAAGATTTTTACCGGCTGACTCATGACTTACCAATCATGATGCCCTAGGGGATTCTGCACACCTATGTCCATTGAACCAGAAAGTTCTTAAGGGGTGTCTGCAGCTCCAGTAACCTCTGTAGCATCATATAGGTGGAATTCCACTGGGTGGCAATGTCTTGAATGAGACGCTTGTGAGGCATGTCCAAATCAATCTGCTTTTGTCGGAGAACCTGCCCCACCTTCACACTTCTGTGGAAGTGCCGTGCTATGTCCCTGCACTTGTGTATTAAGTTCTACAGGTATTCATTCTCTTGCTGCTTGGACTCCAACCCCAGAGCTGACTTCACTACCAGGTGCAGAGTGTGTGCAAAACATCAGATGTTCTGAAAGCACCCCTCGGTTATTGCCTTTGCCATGTTTGCACCATTGTCTGTGACAAAGAACCCTGCCTGAGGATTCCTGTCTTGCTGGTGTAGCCTCCAGCCCTCCATGTCTGATGCATGCTAGAATATTGGCAGTGGTATGGGCCTGATCTGTCAGGTGGGTGTGCAGTAAAGCCCACCTCCACCCTGATACTTGTTCACTAATAAAGCTGCTGCCTGCCCCTGCCTCAGCCAGGTCCCACCAGTGTGCTGTCAGGGAGAGGTAAGAGTGTGCAGCATTCATGGCAGTCCAGATATCGCAGGTGAAATGCACACTCCCCTCTGCCTTAGCTAGCAGCGCTTGGATGTGACTGCGACACTGCTTGTACAGGCTGGGGATGACCTTTTTGCTAAATGTGGTTCTGGAGGGGACTTTGTAATTTTGAAGTACTACCTTCAGAAAATGCTTGAAACCCACATTCTCTACTATCTGCAAGGGCTGGTCATCTGCTCCTTTTCAACCACTTTACGCTGCCTGCAAAAAGGAGTCCCCTGACTGGTACTGCCACCATCCCCAGATGGCAGTACTGTTGTTGGGTGTTGCCTCTTCATATGATGGGCCATGCCAAAATTAGATAGATGTCCCATTTGCATGCCTCTGCTAAAAGTCCTGCCACAGTAATTACACCGAGCAAAATGCGGGTCCTCCGTCACTTTAAAGTGGCTCCAGAATGCAGATGTCTTTCGTGATCCCTTCAGGGTGGATGTTGGCACTGAGCTGAAGTCGTGGGTGCACCCTGAGAAGCAATGCCAGGGGCATCAGTCACACTCTGTGCCTGTGCTGACTGCTCTTCCTCATCCTCATCATCATCAGTTTCATCTCTCCCCTGCAGCACTGAAGTGGAGGCTAAGACAGGACTAACGGATCTCCTAAACCTTTGTCAGCTATTACATCTTCCATTTCTGATGACAATCCCACACAAGATGATTCTTCATCGGAATCAGAAGCAAACAGTGCCTGCGCTACATTGTCAATGCTAAGTCGAGACTGCTGTCGCACTGCTGTTTTTGGGTGTCGCCATTTTGTCTTGCATGACTCAGCCTCCCTTCCCTCACCTCCAAAACTACAGGGTCAAAAACAAGTGGTGGTGATGCATCATCTTTAGATTTCATTTTTTCCAGATGGAACTGCCTGCCTCTCCAGAGATTTTAGATTGGAACAGGTCCCTTTTTAACTTTAATGGGGGCTGGCACTCCCTTTTGAGGTGTGTCATCTCCCAGTCCCAATCAATCGACCACGTCTAGCTTTCCCTGACATTATGGATTAAATGTCACTGCTTACTAGGGATTTCAATTAGAAGAATTATTTCCAAAAGAGGCCCACTGGGGATTTGGTTTCACAGACCACTGCTGTCCCAATATAGGTGAGTCTGCTAAACTGCCTGCCCACAGGCACAGTGCCTTGATGTGCACTAATGTAATGTGTGTGCACACAACAAACTGGTAACTACAAAAGAGGCATACTGGGGATTTGGCTTAAAAGAGCACTGCTGTACCAATATAGGTGAGTCTAGAAAACTGCCCACAGACCCCACTGCACTGCCTCCTTGGCTTAAAAGAGCACTGCTGCACCAATATAGGTGAGTCTTGAAAACTGCCCACAGACCCCCATGAGCAGGCAGGCAGTGCCTTGCCTCCTTGGCTTAAAAGAACACTGCTGTACCAGACCAATAAAACAAGGTGCGGTCAAAAAATAGTATGGCTAGCTAGCGGCAGCACTGCAGCCAAATCGAACAAATATCTTTTCCAATGGAAAATTATATTACAGTAGCTAGCAATTGAATACAGATTTGAGATGTTCAGCCACCTCCCCACACCATCCCCGCCACGAAAGTGCATGGCACACCGCGTGCTTACCATATAAACAGTGCTGCGTCATCAGGAATAGCACTGCAGAGCACTGAGTGAGAGTGGCAATTAGCCGCATTAGAGAAATGCTTAGCTCTGATAGGTTGCATTCGGGTCTCCTTGCCAACCTTTCTGACCCACTCTATGACAGGGCTGTGAGGTCACTTATGACTCACAGGAAAGGGCTGGTTTTTGCTATGGATACTCCCCCCATGGCCTATTTCAAATGGCCGCTAAGAAATCAAATCACTGCGAGCCAAAAGAATGAAACGTATGATATGTTTGTATTTGTGGGGGATCGTGATCCATTTCGCGAACCCACAAATAAAACGGATACGTTTCAAACGAATGCACATCCCTAGCTTTTGCACCTGCTTCAAGATTGGTGAAAAACGTACATGAGTATAAGGTTCCTGCATTGTTGCAGCTGCCCAAATTTTCAATTCCGTGGGAACTTCCCTTTGAAAATGAGCAGACAAACCTCAATGGCTTTTTCATTTTTGTCCTCTAATAAGGCAGACCTTGAGGCTGATGTACTAACTCATGGGACTTTATCTGAGTTTTCAACCAATTTTGCATGAATATTTGCTACCCATCAAATTAACCAGTTAGCAAATCTTTATCTGAAAATTTGCTATGGAACCTAGCAGAAAAAGGAAATTTAACTTCATTGAGGTATTAGAAATCTTTTTTGGGTAAAACTTGCCCGTGAAGCCTCTCTCTCATATAGGTTTTCACAGCAGCTGCTCATTAATCATAAATTTAAATAAAATGTAGCACATAATTGTCTAAGCATGAAATTTAACTTCTCACCTCTCGCCTATATAATCAACCTTCCTTCCCTCGCTTTTCTCCTCTGCCCTTTTACTTTATGCCACTATTATTACTATTTCAAAGTTGAAAGTTTGTAAAAACTTTTGCACACAAAAACATGCCATAAATTGACATTTTGGTGGTTTCACGCAGTTTCCCACATCAAGCCCAATTTGAAGACATTTCCACATTTTCGTACCTCCTGGACCAAGCAAGAAGCTGAAAATATGCTTTCCAAAAAGGCAAAAACTAATAATAAAAACTTTTTGCAAGTACATCAAAAGCAAGAAGCTGAACTATTGGGGGTAATATCAGCACTCACCTAGTTTCAAATTCCATGGGTAAATTTATCCCTGTGGACCTTGTGGCTGCTTTTCACATGCTAAAGTCTCCCCTTGAAGATTAACTAGCAGGTCCATTGGTACAAAAGCACTGCTTTAACTGTGAGCAGAGAAACAGGGCAAAAGAGCATTTGCATAATTGCAAATATAATCATGCTTATGTACTTTTCTCCCTGACCTAACCCTGCCCCAGAACATTTCTTTTTTCCTGTGGCTAAAGCTAGCCACCTTATGAAATGCAGTGGCTAGATTTAGCCATTGAGGAGAGGGCAGTTTCCAGTCATGGTGATTTTCTCCAGTAACTCCTTAGATATACAGATCAGTCCCTTTCAAAATTATCTTTCCCATGACCAGAGGGGAAAAGGGAGCATAAGGCCATAGCAGAAAAACTAAATGAACAGTTTGTTTTGGTCTTCACTGCAGAGGATGTTGAGGAGATACCCATTTTTTGTAGGTTAAGATACAGAGGAACTGAAGCAAATCATTATGAATCTGGAAGAGGTGCTAGAGCAAACTGTCAAACTATATAGTAGCAAAAGATCAAGATCTCATGGAATTTACCCCAGAGTTCTGAAGGAACTCAAATATGAAACTGCGGAAATCATTAAAATAAGCAACTGTGCATAAGAAATGGAAAGTAGCTAATGTAACACCAGTTTTTCAAAGGGCTCCAGGAGTGACCCAGGAAACTGCAGATCAGTGCGCCTGATGTTGCTGCAGGGAAAAATGATGGAAGCATTTGTTAAGAATGGAATTATGGGCCAGATGGATAAACATTTAGCAAAATAAAGTGTGGAAAAACATCAGACATATATAACACCCAATGATGAAAACTAATAAGGATTACAAAAGACACCCGCTCTCCATATCTGGTAACATTTGATTTCCAAATGTCTTAAGATTGTTGTGGATTAGCAGATGGGGTGGGGAGGAGGAGTTGTTGTGTACAAACTTTCTTCTCTCTCTCCCGTGCACATGCTCTTTACTCTTAAGCATACACGTACACATTATTTCACATTTTCTCACATACACCCCTCACTCCTTCACACACACAATCTTATAGGCTTCATCTCTCTCTCACTCACTCACACTCCCTCACTCTCACCTACAACTTCACAGGTTTCCTCTCTCTCACTCCCACATGCACATACAGTACACTCCATCTCTCTCTCTCATACACGCTCACAAATTCACAGGTTCTCTCTCTCTCTCTCACTAACACACTCTCTCACTCACACACACACACACACACACACACTCACTCTCTCTCAAATACAAACATACAGGCTCCCTTACTGTCTCATTCCAGGCCTCTCCCTGTCTTCTTCCACTGGGGGTAGAATGGATTCTGTCCACAGCTCTACCAGGCTTTTCTCTTCCTGTCTTGGGCCACAGGTGGATGACTCTACCTGCAGCCCTGCCTGGTGTCTCTCCTTTGATCGTGGCTCTCCCAGGCTTCTCTTATTATTATTATCAGCTGCGGCCCTCCGTCCTTCAGTTGTGGGTGGGATGTGCTCTGGCCAAAGCCCTGCTGGGCTTCTCTCCTTCTTGCCTTTGGCTGCAGGCGAGATGAACTCTGCCAGCAGCCCCTCTGGGCCTCTATCTTTGGCTGATGCTTAGGGGCTCATGTTGGCATTTCTGCCATCCCCTAAGGGTTGATGATCTAGGTGACCTTCTAGTTTGACTAATGAAAGCGCCAGCCCTGGGAGCAAGTTATTAGGGATTTTTTAAAACTCTTTACTTATCAGTTTTAAAATAATACAAACAAGCATAAACACAACTTGACAGAAACCAGGGTATAGCATCAAAAATAAGTCACAGAAATATCATCTCGTATAAAGAAAAAAAAAAACAAAACAATGCATTCCCTTTACCAAGTCTATAATCATAGGGGAATAAAGGACTAATGGAATAACCTTACTAACAAGAGGAAAAAAATACAATAAAGGTAAACTGACTGCATTAACAAATCAAACGCATTTCACATCAAATCAGATGTATCTTGGGGTAGAGGCAAGATTTGCAGCAACCCTACTATCTAATGAGAGTTTTAATTGATTGAGTTAACAAAAGGTATATCTACTTCCATTCAATGTAATTAAACATTTGGCAAAATAACAAAGAAACAAATCCCCCCCAAACTCAAAACTGTATCATTCAGTTGAAGAAAAGTTATTCTCCTATTCTGAGTCTATCTGCAGACATCACAAAAAATCCATATCTTATGGTCCATAAACAAGGCATTGTTGTTGTTAAAAAAAAAAAAAAACAATCTCATAACCAATTTTTTATCTGCTTCTGAGGACCAGGAAATCAATAAAGTTGCACAATCATTAATCACATCTTCAGACTGCTCTAGAAAATTAGTTAAATTAAAAGTGGCAGGAGAAACCGCAGAAACATCAGACACTCTATCATCTCTTTTAATATTTGGCAATTATATTTTAGTTAGAGAGAGCAAATGCTCTTCAAATATAAATAAAATAATCCTTGATACTGTATATTTCGCTACAAGTGTTTTGGGGCCAATTAGAGAGGTACATGGAAAGTTTAATAAATGAAGATTCAAAAGTCTCCATCTATTCTCAAAAACTTCCAACGCATATTAATGGAAGAACTATTCTTAATAAGCACAGATCTAATTCTTGAGAAGTAAGGTCATGAGCTTCCAAACCTTTTAGCCTCTCTTCATGGTCACAACCTGTACTTACAAAGCAGATATTTGACCTTTAATGGTATCCAAGGAGAAGGATAAATCATACAATTTCTTACTTACATTTCTTTTCAAAAGGTCAACACGCTCTCAAGTCCAGTGTTTGTCAGTCTCTGCAACACTGATGCCCAGGGAGCTCCTGTAATCTGTCTCTTTATTTTTCCATTACTGGGGACACACTAAACTGCTTTAATCCATCCCCAGCAGAGACAGATTCAGCAGCTGTCCTAGAGTCCAGTGCAGGAGAAATATGGCGGCACTCGGGACAAAGATGATTTAGTCTTTGGCATTGTCAGCAGCCAGGGAAACACCTGAGCTAGGGAATGTTTTTTTTACCCTTTCAAATAATACTAGGACTAAAGGGCATTCCATATAACTAACTGATAGAAAATTTAAACCAATTTAAGAAAGTATTTTTTTCAATCAACATATAATCAAGCTTTGGAATTTGTAGCTAGAGGACGTAGTCAAGACTAGTAATACAGCTAGATTTAAAGAAAGTTTTGGACAAGTTTCTGGAGGCAGATCCATTAATAATTACTAGCCAAGTAGAATTGAGAATCACCACTACTTCTGGCAGTGAGGAACAGGGAATGGATCTCCCCATTAGGATATGCTGGGTGCTTCCAAGTCTCCCGGATTGGCCATTGTCAAAGACAGGATGCTGGACTCCATGGACCACTGGTCTGGTACAGTATTGCACTTTCCTGTAAAGAGAAAGACTGCGCCGGAAAGGAGACCGAGCCTGACGTCAGGAGGGAGGCGCCGGGAGATCGTATAAAGAACGCGCCCCCTGCGGTCCTTCCCTGAAGCTAGCGGAGTGAGTTTTACCTGTTTGCTCTTGACCACGAGGGCAATTGTGACTTTCTGTGTTCTTAACATACTACCAAATGGAGGCATGATTTAGCTTAAGTGCCTTAGTTTTTTCAAAAGAAATATCTGAATGCTGCTGAGAGATTGCACTGGAAGGGAAATGTCATAGATATCAATCAATTATATCATATAATTAATGTGGCTAATTGTTCATTATTATCAATACTTTTATATTAGGGAGGTGCCTCCAGTTTTTTTATTTAACCAACATTATTTTAACAATATGTAAAAAATGAGTGCAATATAGGGAGATGTGGGGGAGTGTAGTGGTGTGTGTGTTTGCATGGAGTGTAGGGGAGCATGGAGGGGCATTCTGAAAAATGTCCCAGTAATCCAGACTAAGATACGTTTGTGCTTTCTACTAGTTCAGTTCCGTTTAAATTCCATCCCAGGGACTAAGAATACCACCACAAAGATGCCAGGGGTCAAAGTTTCATGCTGCACACACACACACAAACACACATGCAGACTAAGGAAGCATGAGAGCAACCGCACTGACAGCATGTTAACTTACTGTAAATGGTGTTTTCCATATATAGCATGATGAATTAGTCATTATCTATGGGTGACATCATCCAGTCGCACTGAATGGACTTCTCTCTCCAAGCTGTAAAGCTTTGAGCTCTACAGAGTGTGTGTGGGAGTTCCCACATGAGCACTTCTCATGAGCCTCCTCATTCAGTAACAGAGTTGAATTTAGCTGTTTAGTTGACTCTCCAGGAAGGTAGGCAGGTATTCCATGGTTTATTCATCCTGCTATCTATGGAAAACACTTTTTACAGTATGCAAAGATGCTTTTTCCATCAATAAGTAGACTGAATTAGCCATTACATGTGGGGAATTGCAGCAGAGCAATTACTTAGTAAGCAATCCAGACTCCAGCAAGAACAGATTTCATAAAACTGCTTGTCCAAATCTACTGTCAGTCTGAAATGATATAAAGACAGTAATGGGCTAGGAAAGATCACGTTGCAGTTTTGCAGATATCTTCAATGGGTACTTCTCAAAGATTAGCAACAGAGGAAGTCATAGCTCATACCTGATGAGACGTGTTAGTTGAAGTCCTGATAAGTCATAGCTGATTGCATCCATCAGTGCTATCTAATTGGATAAAGTTAATTTGGCAACCGCTATTCCAAGGCAATTAAGGTCATATGAGCTGAAAAGCTGGTTAGTCTGATGATGAGGCTGAGTACATTTTATGTAATATGCCAAAGCCCATTTACCATCCAGAGTATGGATGTTTTGTTTTTTTCTCATAAGAAGAAGTTGGTAGTACAGCAGATTGATTCATATGGAAAGCTGAGATTATTTTTGCTAGAAACTTGGGATGCGGTTTGAAGAACCACACTGTTGTGATAGAACTGCAGATATGGAGGGTAGTGGATGAGTGCTTGGAGTTCACTAACTCTTTTCACCGAAATGACTACAATAAGGAAAATGACTTTCCAAGTCAAGATCTTTAAAAGAGTGGATTCCAATGTTTGAAAGGACTCTTGAGAGAGAACCACATTGAGATCCCATGGACTAGGAGGCTTCTGTATCAGAAGTTTGTCATGCCAGCATCCTTTCATAAAACAAGATATGAGCAAATGCATGGAGATTGGTTTGTTGTCCAACAAGATGTGGTATGCTGCAACGGCACTCAGATGCACTCTCACTGAGGCAGTGGCAAGGCCTGAATTAGAGAGGTAAAGCATTGTAAAAGTTGCAGAGGCTCATATGAAAAGAGATCGGAGTCATGCTGCTGGCATAGTTTTTCCTGGTTGAAGGCTTTTTAAATGAAACCAATATGTCTTTGATCTCCAATGGTAAATGAAGATTTGTTATTACTGAGCACTCAACATTCAAGCTGTGAAGTTGAAGGCTGAAAGATTGGGATGAAATAGTGTCCTGCCATGTTGAGTTAGAAGAGCAAGATATGACCCCAGAGGTACGGGAAGACTGCTAGAAAGCTTGACAAGATATGCATAGCAAATTTGTCTGGGCTACACCAGCACTTTGAGGATCAGGTGGGCACGATCTTGAAGAATGTTTTGTACTGTTTGGAAATAAGAGGTATTAGAGAAAAAGTATACATGAGTCTTTCACCCTGATCGAGAAGGAAAGCATCTTGTGCTAGCCTCTGATAACTTGGAAGATTAAAGCAAAACTGATTTAGTTTTGTGCTCTGATGCAAACAGGTCCTCTGTCATTAGACCCCAGACGTCAAACAATGTGGGGGTTATTTTCAAAGGAGTTACACGCATAAATGTAACTACTATTGTAGCAATTTTCAAAAGCCATTTACTCACGTAAAGTGCACTTATGCGAATAAATCCTATGGACGATTCAATGGCATATATTGTAGCAATTTTCAAAAGCCCACTTACTCGAGTAAAGTGCATTTACATGCGTAAAACCCAGATTTACGCATGTAAATGCTTTTTAAAATCCGCCCCTGTATTTGTTACTGATTGCTGCATAGACTACTCATGAGGTCAAAACATTCTGCTGAGACAATCTGATAAGATGTTGAAGATAACTGGCAGATAAGTTGCCTGCAGGGTTACTCGATGTCATTCTGCCCAGTTCCAGATTTTTAGCACTTCCCAGTAGAGAAGCCACAATTCTGTTCTTC
This sequence comes from Rhinatrema bivittatum, assembly GCF_901001135.1. Lineage (NCBI taxonomy): Eukaryota > Metazoa > Chordata > Amphibia > Gymnophiona > Rhinatrematidae > Rhinatrema > Rhinatrema bivittatum. The sequence goes on from NC_042615.1 coordinate 304,084,361, forward strand.
CCTATTTGTTGACATAGAACATGGCAACCTGATTGTCCATTTGAATTAGGATGCTCTTCTTCTGGAGAAGATGTGTGAACATGTTGAATACATGCCATATTACTCTTAACTCCAGGAAATTGATTTGAAAGAGAGACTCTTGAGACCAAAGTTCTTGGGCCCAGAAGGATCCCATATTAGCTCCCCAACCTCTAGTGGAGGTGTCCGTTGTGAGGACTGATGGGGATGCAAGCGAAGTGGGGCAACATCTCGGAGCACATGGGAATGTAACCACCATTTCAACTCCCTTGCCATTGGTAATGTGGGTCACACTACTTTAGAGAGGGGTTGAGTGAGTTGATCCCACTGAGATCTCAGACCCACTGGAGATAACAAATGTGAAGCCAGGTTATGGGACCTACATGGATGGCCACCACCATATGACCCAATAATATGAGCTTCCTGACTGTGAACCTCGGATTGGAAAGTATGTTTGGATGAGCAAGATCATAGCTGATTTCCATTCTCTGGGCAGGAATGCTTTCTGAAGCAAGGAGTCTATGAACTGAAGTCTCTATGTGGGTTCTAGATGTGACTTCTTGAACTTGATGAGAAGCCCTAAGTTCTGATGAAGATGTATTATCATGTCTAGAGAGTAGAGAACTACTTCTCGAGAATGCGCTGTGATCAATCAATCATCCAGGTATGGGATAATTTGTGGTGAGATAGACGCAGCGGTAGCCATCTTCCCAAGGCTAGTGGGGAGAGCAGAGAAAAAGGTGAGGCACAAAGATCGAAGCTGTCTGAGACCGACAGATGCAACAGAATGGGAGGATTATGCTGGAGGATATATTTGTTGAGAAGCCTGAGGTCCAGGATAAGTCATAATTCCTCCAACTTCTTAAAGAATGAGGAAGTATCTGGAGTAGAAACCCTGCATTTGTTATGATGCAGGGAGCATCATCTGGTGCTTGAGAAAAATTGCACTTTCAGATGGATCTGTTGGAAATGAGAAGTATCCCAAAGGGGAGGCGAAAAGGATGGAAGGTTGGGAGAAACGCAACTAGTACCCATACTGCACAATGTTAAGGACCCCCTAGTTATTTGATTCTATTTGTCCAAAAAATGCTAAATTTGTCCTGCTACCAGAAGGGAAGGAAGGGGATTGGCTGACGGGATACAAAACTGGGCCTGGTTTAGGCTGGGCTTCCTTCGTGGTTTTTGGCTGGTGGTATTCCCATTGTCTAGGTCTGGCTGGAAGTTGCTGTTGATGTTGTGCCACAAGAGGCAGGAGCCATTACTACTAAAAAAGGTCAGTAAGGCTATGTGTAAAAATAGGGGCATTTATAAGGACAGTATGAATGCCACAATGAAGCAGGTTGCTCTGCCACCAGGGAGAGAGACTGTACCACAACATTTTTGCCATTTATCTGTGAGACTGTTTCTTGGAGCTTTTCTCTGAAGAGGTTCTCTCCTAAGCATTGGTGGTTCATTAATTTTTCGCGGATATTCTTTCGAATGGAACTAGTTCGTAGCCACATTATACTTCACGCTCAAATAGAGGTTGCAGAGGCACATGGAGCAGAATCAAATGAATAAATTTCAGACAGCTTTTTCTGCATCCCAGAATGGCTGAGACAAGATATTTGTTGTGTTTGTGGCATTGTGGACCCTTGGTCGCAATGGAGATGACTCCGCCCACGGGAGGGGCCCCATGGGAAACCACTGCGATAGGCTGATCTTAGATAGCAGACACAGTATGGATAGAGGCTTTATTGTACTGCTTGTAGATAGATGGTAAAGCAGGAAAGTAAGGCACTGATTCCAGAAGTGCCAGTACGTTCAACAGGCTCAGTAGTGAAGTCTCACCCAGATGTTTCATGATGGCGGAAGCCCTCAGTGCGGGTAACATCGCAGCTGGTGGGTGGAGCTGGAGCACCAGATCGTAGAGGTACTCACAGGAATGATGGCATCTTCCTGATGGTGGAAAGTTGGGACCGAAGGTCCGTGGTGCAGGATATAATGGCTGGTAGGCCCTCGAGGAGCGAGTACCCGATGGTCCGACATCCTGAAATGTAGAAGAGAGAGAAAGACCCCTGAGGATCGGTTGTCTAGTTAGAGAGAACCCGAAGGGTAATTGGAAGTGAGAGACCCCCGAGGAGCGGGTATCTTGAGCTTCTACTGGAGCGAGGCCCTTGGAGAAAAGCAGCATCTAAGCGTGCAGCTTAAAGCAGTCAGAGTAGCTTAAACCGACGTCCTTGCTAACTCAATGTGGTAGTGAAAACGGAGGCTAGATATACCCGGAGGTACTGACGTCATGCGGTGGGCCCCCCCCGAGGTTCCCGCCATAATGTGTATTTGAGCATAGGAGATGTGTGCGCTTGTGCCCTAGGAGGCCTTGGGAGTGAGCATGGCGGATGGGGACGCCCATGCTGGTTTGGAAATGCCAAGACCCTCGGCACTTGGCACTGGAGGCAACCATCTTGCCCAAAGAGAGAGAAAGGGGAGAAAAAGAGGTAAGGCAGAGCGGTTTCAGCCTCTATGACCGAAGGACGCAACACTATTCTGTTTGGAGGAAGATAGATATGGCTTCTGTAGGCAATAATGAATTGAACCAGGGAATCATGAATGTATTACACCAGATAGAATTGACAGATAGCAATGCAGGCAGAGAACATTGTGCTCTGAAAAACTCTTTTGCTGAAATTGTCTAAAAGTTTGTGATCTTTACCCAGGGGGAATTGGAATGAATATGAGTCTTCTTTGCCATGAGACTGTTGAACCCAAAATATCAGTGTTACAACTGCAGGACCCATCTGTAACCAGCATTGATCACACTCCTGACACGTGGTTCCTCAACAAGGCATGGAGGCCGCCAGATTCCCTCCATGTGGAGGGATACTGCCAGACAAGTGCTGCTGCCGACCAAGGCCCAGAACGCTATCATGTCACTCTCCCGACATTCCATATCCGATGGTTGGACACTTAATGGGCCCATGGCAGAAAGGCAGTCCAGGCACCCTTTGATGATGTCATGAGCCCTCTAGTATAAAAGGCTTTCTGGAGAAGCAGCAGGTGCCTCAGCAATGGGTCTCCTACTCTTGAATAGTGCTTCTTGATTTTGCGTGTTTTTATGATTCTTGTCTTTGTTCCTAGTTCAAGTCTTCCTTGTCTTCTCCAAGCCTTGCCTCATTCAGCCTTGTTTTCCAGCCTTACCTCGTCCAGTCTTATCTTCTCCAGTTTCCTCATACAGCTTATCTTGTCCAGAATCTCTATTGTGTATTTGTCCACCCTTGGCCTGACCCTCTGGATCTTGAGCTCTTGCCTGGATCTGAGTTCTTGCCTAGTCTTGACCATAACTGCCTAGCGCCTAGACCTGACCCATTGCCTGGATTTGTCCATTCTTGTTAGTTGCCTGCCCTGACCTCAGCCTGTTCCTGACTATGCTAGTCTGCTGCTTGCCCTTACCTCGGTGTGCCTTTGGACTGTAGTTGTCTTTACTGCCCTAGGGACACGCCTAAGTCCTGCCAGCCACCAGAGCCCAAGGGTTCATCCTGTGGAGGAGGTGGCTGGTAAAGGTGAAGTTCCAGACTATTCTGCTATAGGGCGTGTTCACCAGCTGCCGGTGTAAGCCTTGTGTTATAGTTAGTGAGGTTTTGGGTGGACCCTTGGACACTGTGGCAGCTGACCATGCCCACAGGGGGAAGTCCCGTGAGGGGCCACAGGTCAGGCTCAGCTCTGGACACACAAACACAGATAGATCATAAGAACATAAGAACATAAGAAATTGCCATGCTGGGTCACACCAAGGGTCCATCAAGCCCAGCATCTTGTTTCCAACAGAGGCCAAAACCAGGCCATAAGAACCTGGCAATTACCCAAACACTAAGAAGATCCCATGCTACTGATGCAATTAATAGCAGTGGCTATTCCCTAAGTAAAATTGATTAATAACCATTAATGGACTTCTCCTCCAAGAACTTATCCAAACCTTTTTTGAACCCAGCTACATTAACTTCACTAACCACATCCTCTGGCAAAATATTCCAGAGCTTTATTGTGCGTTGAATGAAAAATATTTTTCTCCGATTAGTCTTAAATGTGCTACTTGCTAACTTCATGGAATGCCCCCTAGTCCTTCTATTATTTGAATGTGTAAATAACCGAGTCACATCTTCTCTTCTCCAAGCTGAACAGCCCTAACCTCTTCAGACTTTCCTCATAGCTCTGTACCTTCTCCATCGCAACTATATCTTTTTTGAGATGCGGCGACCAGAATTGTACTCAGTATTCAAGGTGCGGTCTCACCATGGAGCCATACAGAGGCATTATGACATTTTCCATTCTATTAACCATTCCCTTCCTAATAATTCTTAACATTCTATTTGCTTTTTTGACTGCTGCAGCACACTGAGCCGACGATTTTAAAGTATTATCCACTATGATGCCTAGATCTTTTTCCTGGGTGGTAGCTCCTAATATGGAACCTAACATCGTGTAACTACAGCAAGGGTTATTTTTCCCTATATGAAACACCTTGCACTTGTCCACATTATTCTTTATTTAGACAGTTTGAGAAGCCACCAGAGGTGGCACTAGTGAGTAGAAGACGTAGCCCAGCTGGGCTAGGATTCCCCAGGGTGCTGGAACAGCAGTTTCTCTGGTAGCAGTGCTGTAGTGGAGAGAACTGAGAAAGTGAGTACAATAGAACATTCACAGAGTCCCAAGTATGGAGAAGCCCCGATATAGGGAGAGCTGGCCCTCGAGGAGCGAATACCAGATCCCTGGAGGTAGAGAGACTTGTTGGCAAAGTACTCACAAAGCGGTTCCACGTAAGAGATGGCACTGGCGCTGGAATGGGGGCTGACCCTCGAGGAGCAAGTACCTGGTTCCAGGGAGACAGCTCTGAGGAATAGATGATAGTAGTACTCACTAATGGTTTCTGTAGCGAATTCCTCCAAGTAGAAATGGAGATGGATGCAGGCAGAGGATCAAGGAACATGGGCCCTCGAGGAGTGAGTAGCGGTTACCTGACAACGAACTGAAAGAAGCAAAGAGGCCCCCGAGGAGCAGGTACCCCATTAGCAGAAAGAGTCCAATAGAAGTTGGAAGGCAGAGTAGCTGTGTACAGAGAGCGAATCCCATCCGTAAGATTCCCCTTGCTAACTCAACGGCTAGCAATAAACAGTAGGCTTAAATATCCGGGCAGCGCTACATCATCACAGGGGAAAACCCCTGAAGAACGTGCCAAAGAGGAAATAAGAATGAGGGCTGCGTGGCACGCGCACCCTAAGGTACCTGGAGAGCATGGTGGGAGGCAGCACCCAAGCCAGTCCGGGGACACCGGAGAGGACGGCAGTCGGACGCCATGGCAGCCAGGCATCCATCAAGAGCAGGAGGAGTCGCAGACAAGGAAAGTAGGTGGAGTGAAGCCGTCGGGAAGCAACGGTTGCAACACCTTGTGGGTTCACCCTTAAGGCTGCATCAACTATGCCACAGCAGAAAAGGTTCACACACCCGCTACCCTTCACATTGAGATCCAGCTTTCTAGGCATAGGAGGGACACAATATTGGTGTTTCCAGTAACTTCATAGGCAGTATCTTGAAAATGTTATAAACTGGTAAGGCGGCAGATTTAACCAGTGTATCTAGAATCTTGAGTTAACCAAGGAGTTCATTATGTGGGTCTTTATCTTTATGTATATGGATACCCAGTGCTGCTCCCAATATTTCAACAAACTTTGAATAGATGAGATTTTCTGGAGGAGAAAACTGCTCTGGGAGATCTGGTAGTGGATCTGACTGTATTCCAGTGGATTCCTCATCTGCTCCTAGGGACATAGACTCACTCAGCCAGTATTCCAATGATGAAGAAGGGGAAAAAGGAAGTTCCTCTGGTTGAGGCTTCAGAGGAGTCTATTGCCTCCAATCGACTAGACTTCACTACAGTTGAATGTGTCAATGAAGAGCATATCATTGGGAGTTCTGATGATGAAAGCATACCCAGAGTTGAGTTTGGGATTCCTGTCTGTGGAACTGCCAATTCGAGAATTGAAAGGTTGGAACATTCCATCTTTCTCTTTCACAAGAGTCGTCAAGAAATTCCTCACAAACCCCACTATTTCATCAAAAGACTGTTGTATACTCTGGCCTGGGATAGATGATGGGACATCCTCTTCTGAGACTAGCACAGGTTCTTAAGTTGTAATAGGATGGTTTATTCAAGGAGAGTGGAACTAATGAACAGATAGGATCTGCTGTTTCGAGGTGAAGACCATCCACAATTATCTCAGGAGGCACTAGCATTCTAATTATTTGAGGAGGTAAGGGTAATCTGACACCTTCTGCAGATCTTGGTTGACTAGTATATTGTTGAGTGGGCAACCCTGCTGGTTCCCAGGAAGGAGAGGTTGAATGCTGGGCATTCTACAGGATTACCTTTTGATATGTAGTTCTGTATATAAACCCAAGGATGCTGCAGGTACATCTTGGAATGAAACATGCATCGAGTACATTATGGCTTCCATCAGGTGCACTGGTGTATTGTGTCAAAAAAGCATCATTGCATCATAGTAGATCACATCAAATGCATTAATGGAGCTTGCATCTTTGCATCAGGTATCAAGAGATGCATCGTGCAATGGTGTATGATGCATTGGAACACTGTGCACTGGGTGCATCAATGCATTACACATTGGTACACCGTGCATTGAGTGCATTGGAGTACTGTGCATTGGAGCTCTGGGTTTCAGATACGTTGATGCACTGGGTTTAGGATATGTTAATGCACCAGGCTTTGAATGAGTCAATCCCTGAGTGAAGGGTGCTGAAAAAGAATGTGCCAGTGATACCGGTAACGATGTAAACAAATGGACAAATGCAAAGTAATGCACCTAGGGAGGTGAGGCGAGCATGGAAGCACGAGGAACTCTGGCTGTACACACCTTAGAGAGAACACTGGATATGTGCTGATTTTCATATCTGGCATGAGGAAGAAAACTTTTTTACCTTGCTTCAAACCAGCCACATCTGCACAGTGTTTGTTTCACCTTACTTTGGAGTACATAGAGGTGTTAATCAGTTAGAAGAAGGTTGACCTTAATGGACTTCTCATCTTCTGTATAACTATCAGGTCAATCCAGTAAAGTGTGGCCACGTTTACCCCGCTCCTAACCCGCTTTCTACTCACTTTCCAGCCGCGTTAGCCCTTCCTGCGATCCACAATCCCCTTTAACCTACTCTTACTGCGTCCTTAAATCCCCGGGTAACCCCTTCCGCACGCGGCATGTATATTACATGTAAACGATCGAATTAGCTATTCCCTACCATCCAGTAACGCGCGCCCCGACTATCGCTTTTTTACCCTGCCGTTTTGCCGCTCGTTTAACCTGCTAACTTACCGCCTACCCTTACCCCTGCGTTAGAGGCAGGGGTAAGGGTAGGCGGCAAACTTTCCCCCAGCCCCCGCTCACCTGCCCTGGCCGCGTCCATGGGTGCTGGTCTCCGGGGCAGCCCAGTCCTCTCCCCTCCTCCCGAAGCAACAAAAGCGAAAAAAATTTAAAAAAGCGAAAAAAAAAGTTGCAAGAGAAAGTGAGATAAATCAACTTGAAATTAGTCAGTGTTCTCTAGCTATATTTCTGGTACTCATCCACATACTTGGTCAAAATTTGACATATCTCAGGACTGCCCTTAAGTAAAGTAAACAAATAAATTGAAAAAGTGTACACTTCCAGAATAATACAAAGTAGATGCAGTAAGCTAGTATTTGCTGTGGGCAGAGTCTCTGGTTAAGTGGGAGAGGCTGGCAATGCATTATGCCATCAACAAGTTGAACGCAGCCTTGAGGAGCAGTGACACTCAAATATGTGCAACATATGCAAAAAACCAACAGGTAAATTATAATTTTAAATACATTTTCTGAACATAAATGGTCTTATTCTGGTTTCCCAATTCCCTACTAGCTTATCTTAACAAAATTGGTACAGGAATGGGGCAGAAAGGTGACCACAGAAAGACAGAAAACCAACCAAAACCAATAGGCACTTTCATATGGTACAAAATGTACCTAAAAATCTGCTTTCATGAAATAACAAAAAAAAAGGTTTTGCAAAAATAGTGCAAAAAATAGTGCAAAAATAGTGCAAAAATAGTGCAAAAAAAAAGTGCTTCTTAGAGAGGGCAAGTGGCACCACTTCTGTCCTTATTACTCATTTCAACACATCTAAATGCAAAATGCAACATGTGACAGTGCAATTTGAAGATTTATTAACTATACATAAATCATTATAATGTTAAGAGATCAAGACTTGATAGTAATGACACAATTATTCTAAAAATTCATATTAACAAACTAATAATGATCTAATGCTCTTAATTTCCAAAATACAGCTATAACATTAATAATAGAGCCCATAAGCTAATAAATTTAAAATCAATTTAAAATCAAAACCAATAGGCACTTTCATATGGTACAAACTGTACCTAAAAATCTGCTTTCATGAAGTAACCAAAAAAAAGTTTTGCAAAAATAGTGCAGCTGCTTCTTAGGCAGGGCAAGTGGCACCACGTCTGTCCTTATTACTCATTTCAACACATCTAAATGCAAAGTGCAACATGTGACAGTGCAATTTGAAGATTTATTAACTATACATAAATCATTATAATGTTAAGAGATCAAGACTTGTTAGTAATGACACAATGTAATCTAAAAATTCATATTAACAAACTAATAATGATCTAATGCTCTTAATCTCCAAAATACAGATATAACATTAATAATAGAGCCCATAAGCTAATAAATTTAAAAGTAATTGCAAACAAGTTCATTTAACACAATTAATCTGAAACACATTTCAGTGTGTTTCTTTTCACAGCAGGTATGCAGGCTCAGGGACCTTTTGAAGTAAAAAGGTTCAGTCGTGCAGATAGTGATACTGGACTTCACAGGTAAGAAACGTTTGCAGCAGTCAGCTTGAGGCTACACAAAACCTCAAGGCCACACATCAAAGATGTTTGTATAAGAGCATCAAGTAATACTGAGCTCTGCAGGTTTTAGCAGGAAAGATAATCACACTTACCAATGCAAAGTCACCAATTCTCTTTCATTGAAGGTAGATCAAGGACTTGCAACAGCCTCAGTACAAACTTATTTTTTCCTCTGGATGTTTATATTCAGTGATGTGCTTCCAGTTTCTTAGCCATGAGCTCTCACCAGCTCTCTTCAAATAAGTCACTCTTAATTTTCAGCACCTAATTTAACAAGGGGTTCCTGGGTGCCCCCTCCAGCACATCGATACCTACATCTTAGACTTTCATGACTAGGATCACAGTTAATGCCACCAGCTGTAGGGAAAAATAACCCTTGCTGTGGTTACACAATGTTAGGTTCCACATTAGGAGTTACCACCCAGGAAAGAGATCTAGGCGCCATAGTTGATAATACATTGAAATTGTCAGCTCAGTGTGCTGTGGTGGTCAAAAAAGCAAACAGAATTTAGGAATTATTAGGAAGGGAATGGCAAATAAAACGGAGAATGTCATAATGCCTCTGTATCTCTCCATGGTGAGACCGCACCTTGAATACTGTGTGCAGTTCTGGTCGCCCCATCTCAAAAAAGATATAGTTGCACTGGATAAAGTACAGAGAAGGGCAACCAAAATGATATAGAACGACTGCCCTGTGAGGAAAGCTAAAGAGGTTAGGGCTGTTCAGCTTGAAGAAGAGACGGCTGAGGGGGGATATGATAGAGGTCTACAAAATCATGAAAGGACTTGACAGGTAAATGTGAATCAATTATTTACTCTTTTGAATAATACAAGGACTAGGGGGCACTCCATGAATTAGCAAGCAGCTCATTTAAAACAAATCAGAGAAAATTCTTTTTCACTCAAAGCATAATTAAGCTCTGGAATTCATTGCCAGAGGATGTGGTTATGGCACTTATTGTAGCTGGGTTTGAAAAAGGTTTGGATAAGTTCCTAGAGCAAAAGACCATAAACTGCTATTAATAAAGTTTAGAAGCTTGAGATGTATTCATTTAAGGGTGGATTTTAAAAGACTTAAGCGCTTGAAACCCGGGGGTTTATGCCAGTGGCATAGCCAGAATTGATTTTTTGGGTGGGCCCAAGGTTAACATGGGTGGGCTGTAGGCATACAGGTCGGAAACCTACTAGTTGTTTTCTTATTGATAAATAATGCCATATACTGCAACCTAGAATGGCTTTCTAAGTAATTTGCAACAGCCATTATGCATCATGCATGAAACTTTAAAACATTTTACCTCAATTATTTCAAGCACTTACCAGCATTAAAAATTCCTTATTAATCAGAATTTATTTTATATTTATTGCAGTTTATAAGTGCACAAGTATAGAAAACAATTAGATTTAATCATGTAATAAAACAAAAATTAATGTATTCTTTCATGAACCATCTTTGCAGAAAATCAGAAATCTTCATAAATACAATAAAATATAATTAATCATCAGAACAGGTGCAGCGCAGAGCTAGTGTTGCGCCCATCTGTCACAGGCAGCTGCGACCTTTGCTGCTCACCTCCTTTCTCTATGCAGCTCCGAGTCTGGAGAGAATGGCGGCCTCCGCTTCCACACGCCGACCCTCATGGCGTGCCTGGGACGGCGTGGGCGCTCCCGGCAGCCATCTTACATCTGGGGTTACCTAAGGCTCGCGCGCCTGCCCCCTTCTTAAATGCATCATGGCGGGAACCTCGGGGGTGTCCCCACCACATGATGTCATCCACTTACCATACTTAAGCTCAGCTGACGTCTTGCTATACGAGTTAGCAAGGATTCCTGTCCTGCTATTTCCGCCATTCTGGACTTCGCCTCACTGTCCTATCTGAGCGACCTAGGTACCCACTCCTCGGGGGCCTTGCCGCACTCAGGGCTATCCACTCCTCAGAGAGCCATTACTACCTGTCTTACTTCGCTACCAGTGAGTTCTGTATCATTCTCAGACGACCCTTGCTATTCCAGTTCCGGGCCTCCTCTGTGCCTGATCTTCCATCTACTTCCACAGTATCGGTGTGAGTACAGAACCTGCTCTTCTACCTTCGTGGCACGGATTCTCGGGTTACCCCGCTTGCGGGCCACTACGGATTCCTCCTGTCTTGTGCTACTATTTCACTGGCTTCGGCCTACCCCGCGCTGCGGACCACTACCAGAGTTGCCAGCACAAGCTACGCCTAGAGAAGGTATTCACCGGACTACTCCGCACTGCGGATTACTATTGAACTGATCAGCTTGCAGGTCATACTCTTTGGACTGACTATTGATCTGCTCCTCGGATCACCATTGGCTGCATAATAAAGTTGTTTCCTCTGTTGTATATCACTGCTGAGACCTCGCCTGTTGTGGTGAGTGCCCACAGGGCTCCTCCGTGTGGGCGGTCTTCACTCACCACAACCCAAGGGCCCACTATTAGTTCAAAGACACACAGAACATAACAGCTAGGGCAATTCATATTACAACTAACCTGAAAAAAACATTTCAAATTCTGGTGTCACCTCAGCAAAAAATAACCCTCCACTGCTACTTTGTGAAGTAACACAAACCCTTGCAAAGAAAGAGGCATCTAGAACCTTGCCATACAGTCGCAGCACTGACTCTCAGGATTCAAATAACAGCAACCTTATGCAAAAGCAGCAATGCAAATACTACACCAGCCCCTGGAACATTAATACATCACCTACAGGAAGAATAGAACAAGCTGGACTACTACTACAAACTACACGCTAGCAGAAATACTGCATTTCAGGTCACACACACAGGCAAAACAGAGACCGATCTTTACCTAATATAGAAATAAGAGACCACAAATTAGAAACAGAAACATGCAGATAAAATCAAAATAGAAAGCCTGAGAAACTAAAGTCTCTGAACTGAGGAATACTGAAGAAAGAGCAAACTACAAAAATATAAGAAATGCACATTCCCAAAGATGGCATATCTAACATATCAAAATAATTTTTTTTTTTACCTTTGTTGTCTGATCTTTTTATTTTTCTAATCAGTTGGTCCTGGTCTCTTTTTCCTATTTTTTCCCTTGTCGCTCATTTCCTAATTCCTTTTCAGTGTATTTCTTCTACTACTGTCTTCTTCCCTTCCACACACACACACACACACACACATACATGCTTTCTCTCACACACTCAAGCTCTCACTCTCATAAGCTCTCCCTCTCACATTCTCTGCAGACACACATACAAGCTCTCACTTTCTCACCCCTCCCCAGGCTTACATTCTTATGCACATACAGTTGCACATCCAGGCACCCAATCTCACCCACACACTCAAACCCAGACTCCCATTCTCACCCACAAACCGATGCTCCTATTCTCACCCACACATATACATATTCAAGCTCCCATTCTCACCCACACATACACATATTCAAGCTCCCATTCTCACCCACATACACAAACCCAGACTCCCATTCTCACCCAGACTCCCATTCTCACACACACATACACACATTTAAGGTCCCATTCTCACCCACATATACACACATTCAAGCACCCATTCTTACCCACATATTCAAGCTCCCATTCTCACCCACACACAAACCCAGGCTCCCATTCTCACCCATACATAAACACATTCAAGCTCCTATTCTCACCCACACACAAACCCAGGCTTCTATTCTCACCCACACATACATACATTCAAGCTCCCATTCTCACACACACACGCACACCCAGGCTCCCATTCTCATCCACACATAAACATTCAAGCCCACGCATAGCTTTCTCCCCCTCCCAAGCAGGAAGATCAGTTGGCCTCTCCTGCTGCCACTGGCCTCCTGCTATCTTTCAGCCATACGGCCCACCGATCTTCCTACTTGGGGGTGGGAGGGGGAGGAAGCGGAAGTTGTGTGCAACACTTCTGTTCCCTCCCCCCCAAAATAGGAAGATCGGTGGGCCATACAACCACTGGATCACTTCCCCATGTGTGCCGTGCAAATGCATGGAATGGCGCTCCGGCCCTGGGTCCTCCTCTTCACCATGCGGAGATGGGATCCTGTGACATCCTTGCAGGTCCGGTGCTCCACTTCCAGTTCCAGTTGGGAGAGCCTGGGACCAAATTGGGTGGGCAGCTGCCCACCCAGGCCCACCCGTGGCTAAGCCACTGGTTTACGTGTGTCTCCGGGCCTTATACGCACCGGGTCAGTTTTCAAAGGGCCCGGCCACACACGCATAAACCCCTGGGACATGTGTAAGTCCCGGGTTTAGTGAAAGGGGCGGTCTGGAGGGGTGGGGCGGGGCAGTCCAGGGGCGGGGCTAGAGGCACCCAGCCCAGCGGCCATTTGCCGCTGTGCCGGAGAATCGCATGACGGCAGGATGCCGGCGCTCGCAACTTGATCCTGCTCAGAAGCAGGAGCAAAAGGTATTACAAAGCACTTGGGGGGATTTAGGATAGGGATAGGGGGAGCGGGAGGGCAGAATAGGGGAAGGGGAAGGGAGGTCAGGCTAGGGGGTTGGGAAGTTCCCTCCCACTCTGCTCCTTAGTACATGTATCACAAACTCCTCTGAGAGCCCCACTTTCTCCAAGACGGTCATGCTGCAGCTCTGTAGGCAAGTCCTTGTCCCTCCTGCTGCTGCTTAGCGGGGAAGACTCCTCTCCTCTTATTGTGTGGCCCTTGCTTGCCCTTGCGTACACTTTACGAGTCCGTTTTCTCTTGTTCGCTCTTTAGCTTCAGCAGATTGCTGTTTGGGTTCCATTGCCCTTCCTGGATAACATAATATGGTCAAAAGTAAACAAAGTGAGTTCAGACAAGTTTCATTCCTCTTTACCTTAAAGCACAGAGAGATAGGATTAATCCTTAGTTTCTGAAGGCTGAATGACAGTTACAATGATCAGGAGGCATGGACCTTAAGCAACAGAATCTAAAATTGTATATAATGTATATAAATTGTACTCTCCATGTTCATTATTAGTTTTTATCCAAGTTAAATCACCCTGTTCTATGTAAGACAATATAAACTATTCTTTATATTGTCATTGTAATCGTTGAAATGTGAACCGAAGTGATTAGTAACTTTGTTACCTGAACTGCGGTATATAAAACTGTTAAATAAATAAATAAATAAATAAATAAATAAATAAATAAAATTCAAGTTATTTCATAGCAGCATAATGAAAACAATTTAAAAAAAAATTAGATCTCATAATTCACTGTGACAGCATGAGATGGTGCACCAGAGGTGGCCGCATGCCAAAAGAAATCCTCAATATTTATATATTCTAATCTAGTCAATACTTGTATTTCATGTAAATATACTAATTAGTACATAATATTATTCTATTTCTCACATGCTTACCTTGTAAGAGAGGGAGAATAAATATAGTAGTGCAATAACACAGCCTAAAGCCAGTAAAAAGTTTCCGTTATTATTTCCCATTCTTTATTCTCTGTTTCACAGCAACAAAACCTTTTGTCTTTTACTCTAAGGAAAAAAGACATGCATTGCAGATAAACATAAACTGCCTGAGAAAGAAGGTAAGAACCAAATTAATCTCATAAGATAACAAAATATATAAACAGAAGAAAATGTTCAGGAATCAGCTGAACAGGAACTACAAAGGAAACCTGGAATCGAATATATTTTATTTTCTCTTGACATTCAACTAAACAGCGCAGACACTGCATACATTCACTGTTTTCACATAGATAAAATGAACTCAGATCATTTATTCACCCACTAATAAGCAGCGTTATACATACATTACCCACATTAAAACTAAGATACGCACAGCCGTGCACGACAAAACACTCCGCAGACATCACTATTTTCCTATCAAACATCGCCTGCATGGAGGAAGGAAGAGATTCGCGAGCACTGGCCACAGACAAGGACAAACATTCGGAAAACAGTTTATCACTACACATAGGGGATTGCTTCTCTCTGTGCAACAAGATTTTTTGTTTCCCAGAGTTTATGGAAGAAAAACAAGGCATCCATTATACATGCATTACCCCATCCCGCACCCCCCCCCCCCCCCAAAAAAAAAAAAAGTTAAAGTTTTGTAAACATGCCCTCTCTCACAGGCAAAACGTGCACACTCAGGCCATTCTTCCTAACTCTAAAGAGATCTCACGGGACTTCCCAGGGACTGTAAACCCTGAAGCTAAGGAGAGATCTCACACCTCCCGGGGGCTGTCACCCCGAGGCTAACCATGACTGCTTGTCCCTTTCAAGTACCAGGAAAAGCCCTTCCACGACTCCCTAGCGGCATAGTGCAGAAGAAACCACCCCTTGAGCCCTAGGAGTGACGTTAACTCTACAAACTTCTGTTCCTAAATAAAATTATACACTTAACAGCCTATACCTCAAATAAGAACATAAGAAATTGCCATGCTGGGTCAGACCAAGGGTCCATCAAGCCCAGCATCCTGTTTCCAACAGAGGCCAAACCAGACCACAAGAACCTGGCAATTACTGAAACACTAAGAAGATCCCATGCTACTGATGCAATTAATAGCAGTGGCTATTCCCTAAGTCAACTTGATTAATAGCAGGTAATGGTCTTGTCCTCCAAGAACTTATCCAAAACTTTTTTAAACCCAGCTACAGACATTTCTTTCATCTACCGATATGTTGCCAAAATATCCAAATTAGGTGGGGTCCTGCACGAAGGAAGAGGGGAAAACCTGGGTTCCCCATCCAGAGAAGCAAGGCAAGGGACAAGCCTTCACTCACCAAGCAGGATCAGCACACTGCCCCTCTTTCTCACTTTGTGCCCTCCAGGACGCCAAAAACTGCTATGGTTTAACCAAAAATAACCAAATCATACTAGTAGCATTAGGAAAGATCTTTTATTGGAATGTTCCAGGAGAGTGAGCGATTACCAGCGAGGCAATTCAGAAGCAGTCTCTGAGAGCATTGTTTGCACAATAGGTTAAATCTACCTTATCCACTGATGAGCTAGTTTGTTTGTTTCCATAACATTTTCCTAATTGGTTGACATTAACACATCATCCTCTTAATAGGATGGTGTTAGAATTTTGTTTTATATATATATAAGCCTCAATTTGATTCTGAATACTAATAAGACAGAGCTTCTCCTCGTCACCCATGACAGAAATGATCTAGAGACCAACACACACCCCTCAATTCAACCAGTTTTCTCCCCACAAGTCAGAAACCTAGGAGTCATCATGGATAACAATCTGAACCTCAAAAGTTTCATCAATAACACCACAAAGGATTGCTTTTTTAAACTTCAAGTCTTAAAATGATTGAGACCCCTCCTCCACATCCTGCGGAATCTCCACTGGCTCCCAATCAAATTCAGAATTTTATACAAAACTCTTAACGATCATGCACAAAGCCATTCACAACATCACACCACTGGAACTCAAGATCCCACTTTGGCCACGAATACCCTCTAGACCGGTGAGATCAGCATATAGAGACACCCTCCATGCCCCTCTCATCAAAATATCAGTAAGTAAGAGAGCGCTTTCCACATCTGGACCAACTCAATGGAACTCTCTCCCGCCAGATCTCCGGCTCGAAAGATGCACGATTACATTTAAAAAAAGACTCAAAACCTGGCTGTTCACCCAAGCCTTCTCTTGCTCAGATGAACAGTAGAGTCTTTATATACCTCAGAGTCAGTTATGCTACTCACCACTAGAACAACATCTCTAGCTTTCTGCTCTATATGCAGATGATCTCTGCCAGTTATCCCCATGTTAAACCCCCATGTTAAACCATGTTACTTGATCCAAGTTTTGCTCATCCTTGTTTTAATGTAATGCATTCTTTTGCACAGGTTTTTGTTATAATGTAAACCGAAGTGATTTGTAACTTGTTACAAGAATATCGGTATATAAGAGTCATAAATAAATATATATATATATATATTATAAAGTGCTCAATGAAATTCAATGGGACAAAAGCACTAATGTACAATGTTCATATTAAAACATATTTTATTCATAAATTATAAACATTAACATAAACGAGCAGTTTCTAATCTATTCTTATCAAAACATGTATAGAAAAGGATCTGTACAATTACATAAGTTTTACAAAGTAAATTTTATACAAGAATAAACAGTTATACCATATATTTATTCACTGTAACCTAAGTGTACATCGTACCACAAATATATAAGGATGAAAATCTCACTAATCATAAAATGACAGGAATAATGTTGTTAAACTTTCACTGCCTATAATTATTTTATTTATTTATTTATTTATTTTATTTAAAGGCTTTTATATACCGGAGTTCATGCACTAGTGCATACCACTTCGGTTTACACAGAACAAGGAACAGAAAATTACATCAAACAGATTGAACAATTAAACAAATATACAATTACATCCAACAATTGGGTATAAATAACATGGCTAACTTAGTAGGAACTTAGAGTTTGAGGTAAAGGAGAGAAATAGTACCAAGTGGTAACAGAACAATGTTAATAGCTAAATAATAAATATAAATAGTAAATACAAATTCTTATAATAAATACAGGTGTTTACAGATTACAGTCTTCATGAAAAGTTTACGTCTACAGAATAGGGTTAAGTAAATAAGAACTGGCGGTTATTTCTATAGGAGTGAAGACTTCAAAAACTGAGGTTACATCTGGATTAAGAGGTATTGGTGTAGCATGCTCAAATATTTAATGATTTGGAATTGTGAGACCAAGGATAAAAATTAGGAGTTGTTTGATATGATTATAAAAGCGGGAATGATTCAAGTTCTGGGATGTGGTTCTGAGCTAGACCTTTAAGTGTAGGCTTTTGTAAAGAGCCAGGTCTTGAGTTTCTTTTTGAATGTTCGAGTACACGTTTCAAGGCGAATGTCCGTGGGGAGGGCATTCCAATGAAGGGGGCTGGCAGTCGAGAATGCACGTTTCTTGAGTGAGGACTTGGCTGAAGGTACGTGTAAGGTGCCTAAGTATCTGTTTCTGATTGGTCTTGAAGACTCGTGTAGGCGAAGTGGAAGGCTTAGATCTAGCGACGTTTGTGAATGGATGTTCTTGTGTGTTATAGTTAGCACTTTGAAAATGATTCTGGATCTGATGGGGAGCCAGTGTAAGTCTTTTAGTATGGGTGTTATGTGTTCACTTCTGCTGGTGTTAGTAAGAATCCTTGCTAACACCATAATTATATACAATGATACGTCGTTTAGAGTATCCACAATCACAAACATACTCACAACTTAAACAAAACTAATAGACTGTTATGTTGTTTTTCCGTGTCTAATGGAAAATCCCCTGTTTTGCCGGTGAAGACTTCTTCAGGGGAAACCCTTGGCACAAGGAACAGTGTATTGTCCAGCGAATCTCCACCGGTGTGTCGCAACATACTGGTGTGTCGCCAAGCACCGGCAGGTGTGTCGCATGCTACCTGCAGCCAGCAGAGCGTTGGCCGTGGCTGGAAACCAGGCCGGCGGGGGATGAAGATTGGAGCACTGCCACCGCCGCTGGAGACCAGGCCGGGGGGGCCAAAGATCGAAGCGTTGCCGCTGGAGACCAGGCCAACAAGGGACGAAGATTGGAGCGCTGCCGCTGCTGTCAGAGACCAGGCCGACGGGGCCCAAAGATCGGATCACTGCCCGCCGCTGGAGACCAGGCCAGCAAGGGCCAGTGTGTGAGTGTGTGTGTGGTATGCATTTGAAACAGGGATGCTGCTTGAGTGTGTGTGGTGGGGGAGGGTGCTTCAGTCTGTGTATGTATGAGAGTGAGAGAGAGCATGTGTGTGATTGAAAGCCTGTGTGTGAGAGAGAGAGAGAGAGAGAGCATGTGTGTGATTAAAAGCCTGAGCGTGAGAGAGAGAGAGCATGTATGTGAAAGTCTGTGTGTAAGGAAAAGAGAGACTAGTCAGAGAGGTGAGGTGTGTATGTGTGAGAATGGCTGATCAGGGAGGTGACTGGTGTGTGTGAGAGACAAAAATTGGTCCCGAAGGTGTGACTGGGTGTGTGTGTGTGTGTGTGTGTGTGTGTGTGTGTGTGTGTGTGTGTGTGTGTGTGTGTGTGATTGTGTGAGAGCGAGACAGAGACTCTTGTGGTCCCTAAATAAGAGGACCATGAAGACAGCTTCAGCAGCTACTTCTGGTGTGGCCTGCCAGGAAAAGGAGTAGGAAAACTGCTGGAGAGGGTAAGTAAAGGTGGCTTTTTAAGTTATTTTTTCTTGATTGACTGTCATTTTAATTATTGAGTATTATGTCATGTGTCTGCTGTTTTGAAATATTTTATTGGTGTTTGGAGAATTTTAAAGAGTTTTTAATTGTTAGATGTTATTCTATTCATCAGCTCTTTTGAAACATTTATTCATATAGTTTTACAACTATAAAACAATGTGGGGGTCTATAAGCAGCTTGGCTTTTCCTCTTTCCCTAAATTGGAGGTGTATTTATTTATTTTATTTATTTATTTATTTTTATTTATTTATTTAAAAGTTTTATATACCGCACCATGGGGTAGAAGTCTATCCGTCTAGGTGGTTTACAAAAAACATTCATAATTAAAACAATAAAACATTCATAATTAAAACAATACACTTTACGCAAAAGCAAAAGTAAAATACATTGCAATGTTTGTTACTGGAAATATAGTATGTTATGTGATAACATTATTGTAGGTTATATGCATGCATGAATAGGTAAGTTTTTAGCAGTTTTTTAAATTCTCTTCGGTTTGATGTCAAAAGAATATTGTCTGGAAGGGAATTCCATAAAGTAGGTCCAGCTACAGAGAAAGCACGTTTACGTGTTAGAGATAAACTAACTGATTTTATGGATGGAATTTCAAGAATGCACTTATCGAGAGATCAGAGCTGTCTGGTAGGCTTATAAATTCTTAGTATTGAACATAACCATGTAGAGTTCACATTATACAACAGATTATGTATTATTGACAGTATTTTATAAGTTATATGGAATGAAATAGGAAGCCAATGTAGATATTGTAGTGTGGGAGTGATATGGTCTCTGAGTGATAAATTACAGCGCATTCGGGCAGTTGCGTTTTGAACCAATTGTAGAGGATAAATCATTGACTGTATTGGTGTTTAGGGCCTGGTTTAATATTTGTAGTGTTGCCTTTTTATAGGTAGGGTTGTTCCATTTGAGTGCATGCCATAATGCAGGTGTAAATATGTGCGGGTTAGATTGTGTGCATTATTGCAGTTCCTGGGACTATGTTAGGTGCTATTTCTGTTTCCATTTCTCCAATTTTGTACTGCATGCAGAGTGGCTGTTTTGGGTTTCCATTCCAGTTTCTGTCTCCATAATTTATAATTTGTGGTCCTTCTGTACTTGGTGAAGGTCAATTTTGTGTGTGTGATCGAGATGAGGTATTTAACTAGCATGTAGGCTAGTAAAATACCTCACCTTCAGGCCTATCCTGTAAAGTGCGGCCGCGTTTACCCTGCTCCTAAGCCGCTTTTTACTCACGTTCCGGCCGCGTTAGCCCTTCCTGCGATCCCGAATCCCCTTTAACCTACTCCTACCGCGTCCTAAATTCCCCGGGCAACCCCTTCCGCCCGCGGCGAATTAGCTCGATATTGCATGCAAACGAGCAAATATTGCATGCAAACGAGCGAATTAGCTATTCCCTAGCATCCCGTAACCCGCGCCCCGACTATCGCTAGTTTTCCCTGCCGTTTTGTCGCGCGTTTAACCTGCAAACTTACCGCCTACCCTGACCCCTGCAGTAGAGGCAGGGGTAAGGGTAGATGGCAAGCTTTCCCCCAGCCCCCGCTCACCTGCCCCGGCCGCGATCATGGGTGCCGGTCTCTGTGGCAGCCCCAGTCCTCTCCCCTGCTCCCGAAGCAAAAAAAAAAGCGAAAAAAACGTTGCAGCCCCCCTCCGATGTCCGGACGGGGGCTGCCACGGAGACTGCAACGGCAAAGCGACTTTTCGGTTTTTTTTTTGCTTCGCCGCTGTCAGTGTCCCCCCCTCCTCTCGGAGCAGGGCGCGAAAAGCAGCCTTGCTCCGGGAGGAGGGGGGACACTGACAGCGGAGAAGCAACGGCGAAGACAGCGGCGAAGCAACGGCGAAGCGACTTTTCGTTTTTTTTTTTTTTGCTTCGCCGCTGTCAGTGTCCCCCCTCCTCTCGGAGCAGGGCGCGAAAAGCAGCCTTGCTCTGGGAGGAGGGGGAGACACTGACAGCGGCGAAGCAACAGCGAAGACAGCGGCGAAGCAAAAAAAAACCAAAAGCAATTTTGGGGTTTTTTTTTTCAAAAGCGACAATTTTTTTTTTTTTCCAAAAGCGACTTACTTTTGGGATCTGTCAAGATCCCAAAAGTAAGTCGCTTTTGGACGCCTGCCAACTTACTTTTCTGAAGCCATCATCAGGAACACATGCGATCGTAGCTCCTCCCGACGAAGATGGCCACCTGCACGGGGAAAGCGTGCAATTGGCCGCTGAAGGTGGTGAACTGCTTTCTTTTATAAGTAGAGCTATTGCACCTGGTAGCAGAGGGAGTTTGTGTTTCTGTTATTGAGATGACACCAGAATATATTTTTTGTATGGTGAGTTGTATGGGGAATGTTCTAGTTCTGCTTTATACCCATCGCTGAGGGTCAGGGGTTCTTGTGGATGCAAAGTGAACATTTACATTTAGCCTTGTGACTGTCATGCGTTCAGTGTGTCACGCATCTGAGAACTATCAGGTGTGTCCCGACAGAAAAATGGTTGAGAACCACTGGTGTAGTCTATAAACAAAGCGGAACAAATGAAGAAAATGAAAGCTGCCCAATAAAACCCGTTGTATACTGTAACGGCTCACCACCAGCGCTGCCCTGGGTGCCGGTCCTCTGCCTCTCCCGCAGGCCTTTCGTGAGTCCCAGATGTCCCTGGAGTCCGTCAGCCGCTCGTAACTCCCTGGGTTCGGGTCTCAGCAGGCCCTGGGTTTGCCGGACTTCCAGGTTCTCCTTGCACGGAGTTGGGGTGAAACAGCCCCCAATCCCCAAAGATAACACAGAGAGACAGTTTCTTCAAAGCATTTTATAAGGCAATAGAAGGACCTTTTACATTTACTCCTTCCCATCCCCCATCTCCACCAATTCTTGGTGTCTCAAAACCTGGACAAATGATCCTGCCCCCAAGCACTCCTGCTCCCTTACAACTGGAGCTTGAGCAGAGTTACCTTTCAAATCCCCACGTCTATATTTAGATACCAGACACACCAGGCTCTTCAGAGCCCTTCTCCCCCAACTTCCTTTAAGATATAAGTTATACCTCTCCCCTTTCTGGCTACTCTGTATCCATAGGAGAGCTGGAGGATTCCTCTCCCCCAGAACCTACCTCCATCTCCTCCTCCTCCTCCTGTTTCCCAGAGCTGGCTTTTTCTGGCCATTGCCACCATGTAGGCATGCCCTCTTCCTCTAACTCCCTCTGTTCACCTGGGTCTGACTCGTTATTCTCCGAGTCTGCCAGCTGTTCGCCTTCAGGCTCTCCCCACGGGTCAGGTGGTGGCTCTAAGAACCTGGGATTCGTAGTTTTTCTTGTCCTACCTGCCATCCTATGTTGTCTTGTCTGTTCCTGACCCCGGCAGTGCTGCACTGCATCACAATACGGAGTAAGATGATTTTTGCAGCCAGCATTTCCAGGCAGCCAGCTGTGGGCTAGGGACTCAGGATTTTGACAAGAGCAATTGTCCCCACCACCACTGCCAATGTATGGTGCATGCCACTGGAAACCAGCCCTGTAATTTGCCATTCCTCCCCTGCTCCACTTGCAAATGCCAAGCAGGCCACTGCTGGGCATTGAGTGCCATGACTACCACCTGCACCCACAGATCTCAGCTCTATCCATCAGCTTTGCACAGCAATGGCACAAGCCTAGGTCAGGAGACATCCCTGCTGACCATCGGACCCCCGACCAGGCCCGCAACCACACCAGGAGCCCTGCTGACCTTCCGACCCGCCGACCGGGACACCAGCTACTCCACGCCCCGGCTTCCTCTACGGCTTATCTCTCTGCGATGTCAACGCGACGGTGACGTCATCCAAGCAACAGGCAGTGAAATCTTAAACAGCGGACGCCCCCCTTTGCCATCTTCTTTCCGACTTCGGCTTCTCCAACTACATCCCTGCGGACAATGTCCAAATTCTCATCCCCATCACCGACTCCATTGACACTTCCCTTCATGCCTGGCATAATTGCCTTTCCTCTATTAATCTTCTCCTTTCAAATCTAAACCTTGCACTGAACGCCTCCAAAACTGAACTCCTCTTCTTTTCACATTCCCAACCCACCCATCTTCCTTCTGCTCCCTTCCCCACCCCCTCTTCCCCCCATTTACTCCCCCAAGCAAGAAGCCTCGGTGTCATCCTTGACTGCAATCTCAACCTCGAAAAATTCATTAGCACCACCATGAAAGAATGCTATTATAAACTCCATGTCCTTAAAAAACTCCAACCCCTCCTACACCTAAATGATTTCCACTCGGTCCTCCAAGAAGTAGTCTTCTCCAAATTGGATTACTGCAACACACTCCTGCTAGGCCTCCCCACTGCTTCTCTCAAACCCCTGCAGATGCTCCAAAATGCCACTGCACGTATCCTCATCAACTCTAGAAAACACGATCACATTACTCCCATTCTTAACCTCCATTGGCTCCCTATCTCTTTCAGAATCCTATACAAAACCCTCACTTTAATTCACAAAACTCTCTATAACCCCAAAATGGAATGGTTAAATAAATCCCTATACTTCCATACTGCTACAAGACTTACCAGATCTGCTCACTCCGGCGCCCTCTTCGTTCCCCCGCCAAATACACACACTTCAACTCCACCAAAAACCGTGCCCTATCTATTGCTGGCCCCGATCACTGGAATTCCATGCCCCCCGATATTCATCTCGAACCCTGCACCCAGACCTTCAAAAAGAAATTAAAGACCTGGTTCTTTAAGCAGGCCTTCACGTAACTTCTCTCCTCCCCCCCCTTACCACCATACAACCCCTCTACAGTGTACATACCGTCCCCTGTATATATTCCTCCTACAAGTTCTCTTTTTTTACCCCAGTCTATCTTACCTGCTTCTCTTTTACTTAACCTCCCCTTTGCCTATCCTGTCCCCCTCTATCCTTTAAGCTCTTCTCATTAATTATTAAACTGAAACAGTTTTTTGTTGTTATGTAACCTTTCTTCGTCCCTTCCTTTTCCATATCCTCTTCTCTATCCGTTTTATGTAAACCGACGTGATGTTCCATATGAACTTTGGTATATAAAAACTTTTTATTAGTTTTTATTAGTTTTCAACAATATAACAAGAAAAAACTTGTTAGGAAATACAGAATATTATCTTAATAACACAAATTTTCATACAAACTAGTGTACTTAACACAATACACATAGATGCATTTATATCAAAAGTAGCAATAATTGTATTCATTGGAAATAGCAGGGGGAGGAGGTAAAGGAAGAAAATAAGGAGTACATAGGAAAAAAATCAAAATATTTTACCGCTGATAGGGCCTCATTACTACATATCCCCTATATAGGCTATGTCCCACCCTCCAGGAACTGCCTCAACTGTTCTGGGATAAAGAATATATAAGTATTTCCAGCATGTTTTATAATACATTTACATGGTAGTCTCAATAGGAAACTTGCCCCCTTGGCCAAAACCTCAGGGCGCATCATGATAAACATTTTCCTCCTCTGCTGGGTGGCCCTAGACAGATCTGGATAGATCCTTACTGTGGCTCCCATGAAGGGAGTACTCATATTTTGAAAATATGCTTTCATTATCTTTGATCTATCTGGTTCAGTAAAGAGTGAGACAAAGAGGACTGCTCTTTCTGTTACTTCCAATGTTGAATTTTCCAGATATTGAGTTAGATTATCTAAATCCACCCTGTTCCCCTCAGTAGGTAAATGAGAAATTTCTCTTCTTGAAGGTAAAAATAGTACTTTCTTAATAGCTATCTGAGATTCAACAGGTATCTTTAGTATCTCCCCCAAATATCTTTTGAAAGTCAGCATAGGGAGTTCTCCCACAACTTTAGGAAAATTTATCACTCTTATATTCATTCTTCTCAAATGATTTTCGATTGATTCAATCCTCCTCTGAGCAATCATACGGTCTTTTATAAGAGCAATATTTGAATCTTGAAGTTGCTTCATTTTTATTGATAATTCTTGAATTTCCACAGATTGTTCCTGGGAGCTTTGCTTTAAATCTTTCTTCACTTTCTCCATTTTTTTTATCCATAATTCCCATCTGGTGAGACTGTTCCCTTAGGGTCTGGGCATTAGCCATCATTAGATCCCAAAGGGACTCTAACGTAATGTCCGTGGGCTTCTTAAACTCCCAGGGTAAGAGAGTAACAGTTCCTACCTCCTCCCGTCGCGGCTTTACGCCCGATGTTCCTGGCAATTCGTCGTCTGTTCCGGGAAACCCCTTCTCCAGAGTCTCTTGCCTGTATTCCGGGCCGGGCAGGTCCAGCCCTCCCGTCCCTGCTCCCACAATGCTGGTGGTTCCTCCAATCTGCAACAGCCCGACCAACTTCGGGTCGGCAAGCGCAGTCCCTCCAACACCGGGAAGTGGAGAGCTACACAACGGTACACGTGGGTCAGGGGGGCTCAGGGTGATCTCGCCAGGCGAGAATCCCGCTCCTTTCGAGATCTCTGCAGCGGCAACTGGAGCCCCAATCTGAGTGCCCTGGACTGCGAAGTCAGTAATGACCCTCTGCCCTACCGGGCTTGGTAGGTCCGGAGGAAAGACTCTTACTTTGCCCTTCCTTCAAGAAGAGAAATTTCTCATTTACCTACTGAGGGGAACAGGGTGGATTTAGATAATCTAACTCAATATCTGGAAAATTCAACATTGGAAGTAACAGAAAGAGCAGTCCTCTTTGTCTCACTCTTTACTGAACCAGATAGATCAAAGATAATGAAAGCATATTTTCAAAATATGAGTACTCCCTTCATGGGAGCCACAGTAAGGATCTATCCAGATCTGTCTAGGGCCACCCAGCAGAGGAGGAAAATGTTTATCATGATGCGCCCTGAGGTTTTGGCCAAGGGGGCAAGTTTCCTATTGAGACTACCATGTAAATGTATTATAAAACATGCTGGAAATACTTATATATTCTTTATCCCAGAACAGTTGAGGCAGTTCCTGGAGGGTGGGACATAGCCTATATAGGGGATATGTAGTAATGAGGCCCTATCAGCGGTAAAATATTTTGATTTTTTTCCTATGTACTCCTTATTTTCTTCCTTTACCTCCTCCCCCTGCTATTTCCAATGAATACAATTATTGCTACTTTTGATATAAATGCATCTATGTGTATTGTGTTAAGTACACTAGTTTGTATGAAAATTTGTGTTATTAAGATAATATTCTGTATTTCCTAACAAGTTTTTTCTTGTTATATTGTTGAAAACTAATAAAAAGTAAAAAAAAAAAAAAAAAAGTAAAAAAAAAAAAAAAGAAAAGAAATTAAAGACCTGGTTCTTTAAGCAGGCCTTCACGTAACTTCTCTCCTCCCCCCCCTTACCACCATACAACCCCTCTACAGTGTACATACCGTCCCCTGTATATATTCCTCCTACAAGTTCTCTTTTTTACCCCAGTCTATCTTACCTGCTTCTCTTTTACTTAACCTCCCCTTTGCCTATCCTGTCCCCCTCTATCCTTTAAGCTCTTCTCATTAATTATTAAATTGAAACAGTTTTTTGTTGTTATGTAACCTTTCTTCGTCCCTTCCTTTTCCATATCCTCTTCTCTATCCGTTTTATGTAAACCGACGTGATGTTCCATATGAACTTCGGTATATAAAAACGTTAAATAAATAAAGAAAGAAAGAAAGAAAGAAAGTAAATAAATAAGTAAATAAATAAACAAACCATAAACAGATTTTGATTCTATCCTTGCAAAATGTGCTGCATAATGGTTTGCAGTGATTTTTATATTTCAGTTATAATGAGTTTGAATCTGAGTGATGCCACCTTGTCATCCTTGAGGAAATGGATGCACTGTATTCAAAATGGCATCTATTGTACCCTACTAAATGGGCAAACTACAAGAGTGCATATTCCTACAAGAGTTATGATAACATTTTGTTGTGTCTTCATGTATGATTTGGGGCACTAAGAGGCCATTTTTGCAGCTTCCTAATGCATGTGGGGAAAAAATATGTCAGTTATGTGGATACAATGCTTTAATATTGCTGGTAACTGTATTATTTGTTCTAGACTATCACTTTCTGTTATTCTTACCTTGTAAGAATGAAATGTTTAATAGAAGTTGTGTCAAATTACTCCTTTTTTGTGTTTTATAGGAATGGCAGAAGACTAGTAACCAGTGAAGGCACTTATCATTGATACCCTGAAGTGACAAGTGATAAATAACTGCAGTGGTAAATGTTTTAAGAGCATAAACCATGGTTTGTATATATTAAATGTGATTTATGGGCACTCTTCTATTTTTGGTGCACATTTTTATGTTTACATGCTTTTTTGTAACTCTTAATGCATTTGCACACTATTAGCTTATAGCAAAGGGAATTAACATTTTTTAGCGAGAAAGGAAAACGTATGTTGAAGTTCAGCACACATGTTTTAGTCGCGTCTTATTACATAAGGGCCAGAGTGCTTACTGAACTGATGAACCCAAAATTGATGGCCCCCTCCCTCACACTAAGATTTGCCTTGGTCCACAGTAATTTTTAAATTCTCTTCCAGATTCTGAGCTGTAGTTTTCATTTGTGGGTCAGCATGTGTAATTTTGAGTGCTTCTTCCTCAATGGTGCGAAATAAAAACTGGTTTGTCTATTTTTCTTGTCATGAAGTGCAAACTTAATCTGTGAGTCTGCTTTCTCCAATTTTCAGTGAGGTTTCTGGTGAGCAGAAGTGGTGGAGGCAGCTTAAACTGTTCCATACTGTCATTCTAAGGGTGCCTGGAAGACTGAAAAAAAAAAGTACTACTACCATGCGATACTTTCATGATTGAACATCAGGTTTGCTTTGCTACTTTTACTTTTGCCTCTAACAAGTTTCTGAGCACTGACAATTGGATTGGACCATCTGTGACATAAAAATTATGAAAATGTGTTTTCTTGGAAAAAAAAAATTATAATCACCATACAATGCCCCATAGCCTGTTATTTTGTATAATTATGCACACTTAGGTGCTTCTAATTGCATTCAGTCTACAGTGTACGTGCATGTACACACTCACACAGTGCACACCCTGCTGTGTCTTATTACTGACACAATAGGCACCCCTTCATGTCTAATTGCTTGAACATATCTCAGACACCTGAAGCAAATTTTTGCAAGAAAAATACCTAAAACTGAACTGGAAATAGCATGTGAATAGCTTTCATTTGGTAGACTAATGTGTCATAAGTTATTCGGTACATTGACACTGGATATAATTTTTGTACTTAGAAGTCCACTTATATCGAACTCCAGTACCACACTGAAAGTAATTTATCATAGCAATGGCTATGCAACATATCTTTTACAGTACAAAAGATGTTGTTCAATGTCATAAAAAATGTCACTTCTCAATTAATGGCTCTCTAGTTATCAAGAAAGTAGTATTGCCTCACACATATGCATGTGTATGTAAGCCCTGGGTGGGATGGATCCCTCAGACTGCACTCAGGGGCACCTAGGAAAGAGATGAACCCTATCTACTCTGTTTCTCCACAGCCCTCTGTGGGGGGAAGCTTAGCTCCAAGGACCTTTTGCATTAAACAACAGTACAAGCCCCTTTGCCTTCTCTGTAAACAGCACTGATAATAGTCACAGTCTTTTGCAATCCAACAATCACACTGGGAAGCAATATAGTTTCCAGCTTCTTTACTGATAGTTGGTTATATAGGGAACCTCTGGTTTCCCTAACTAAACAGGAGTGTCCCGACCATTTGAATGTTCTGTTTATTGATGTTTTTATTTTTATGATGTCTTGTTTTAATTATTGTGAATGTTCTTCTGTAACTCACTCTGAACTATGGAAGGGCGGGTAACAAATATTAAAAAAAAAACAGCTGGGGAAGTTTAGGCAAAAATTAGTAAAGGGAAGTTTGGGTTTACTCCCCCATGTGGGAGCTGCAGATGGTGAGATTGAGCTGTTTATCATTCTCAAGCACCATCTATCCTCGAGCATTTTGTTTTAGACTTTCATGCAGACAGGAGCTTATTGTCTCCTTATTTATTGGAAAGGCATTGGGAATTTTCCTTTTTGGGGCCAGCCTCCTGTGTGAGCTGATTCTGCTTGATTTTTCTCTTTTAATCCAGTTTTGGAGAATTCCCTGTGAGAGCTGGTCCCGGATTGGGGCGTCCCTGTCTTGAAAGCTGGAGCACGGGGTAGGGAAAAGCTACAGGGTGCTATCTCTTCTTCAGGGGATGGACCTGACAGTGACCTGATGCAGAGGAGTTTCAACTTTAACTTAACTCATTTTGGACTATCTCCTCTGTTGTGAGGCAAGGAAGTTTTTTCCACCCTTCTTGACTCTTATTTGATTTTTTTTTCTCCTTTTAGGGTTCAGGCATTTTTGTTTTACTGGGAGCTAATGGGCCTTGGTATCTAGGTCTCAGCAACCAAACTTGTTGGTCAGTAGTGTCTTTCATATTGGAGGAACCTGAAGTGTGGGGACATCCAGCTGAAAACAAGTATCCCTGCCAGTGGCATAGAGGGAAGGAAATTAGAGGATACAAACTGATAAGGCATTGAAGATATTTCTTCTAAGAACTAGGAAGGCTGCTGAATCAAATGAGAAGGAGTTGTGAGGAGAGTGCCCATCATGTACTAATTAGGAGATTTAAAGGATTTAAGAAGACTTTAGGACTATGTTCTGACAAAATATTGGAACTGTATTCTGACCACCTACAGTAAGAGAAAAGCTGGGATATAAATTGGGCAACCAAAGGAGGACTGAATTATCTTCAATCTGAGTAATCTGTGTAATCTGAGTAATTGGAGAAACTGGAGTAACTGGAGAGGGAGAACAAGGGTTGAGACATGTGCTTCCAAAGGAATGTGAAGACTGCTATAGAAGTGAGGTCACAAGTTTATTAATCTATCTACTGTATTATTATTTATTGACTTTATTTGAGTGAGGAAATGAAGCCGCAAATATTCATCAATCATCAAATCAACTATCAGTAAAAGAAGTTGGAAACCATCCTGCTTCTCAGTGTGTTTTTGTGACTGAAAAGCCTATGTTAATTATTAGTGCTGTTTACAAGGGGCAGAGAGGATTTGAACTGGGCTATTTCAAAAAGGGCAAGGGGCCTTGGAACTATTGTTCTTCCCCCACTGAGAGCCCTGGAACTCAGATCTTATGCTATCCAAGAGTGCGAGAGTAAATAGGAGAGTGTGCAGAAAGGATCCATCATCATCTTTTTCTTCTCCTATGTGCCCCGGGTGCATGTAAAAAGGATCCGTCCCGCCCAGGGTTTACAATTAGATGACTGAAGGATGTTTACAGCACTCCATTCAGATTTCAAATAAAGTCAATGAACATATAGGCAGAACAAAAGATTAATAAATGTGTGTCCTCACTCTTCTAGTAAAGTCTCTGATTCCCTATGGAAGCAAATTTCCTTAATATGGTCTTTCTCTTTCCAGTTATTCAGTTCTCCTTCCACTCCCAAATCTATCGCATCTTCTCCCCACTGTAAACTGGTTGGAATAAAGTCCCAATAATTTATCAGAACCTAAATCCCAACTCTCATACTTTTTCTGAAGTCTTCTTAAATATTTTAGATCTCTTTATGAACATACCATCTGTCCTCTCAAGCGCAGCACACTTGAGTCAGCAGGGAACACAGTTCTCAAAAACGTTTGGTTCCTTCCCTGTAGCAAGAGACAAGATTCCACTTCCCAGACGAAATCTTCACTCCTCAGGCTCTTTCTAGGTGAAAGACGCCTCATCCCAAAAGAATGGAAACTGATTTCCTGGAACCAAGGGCACTCAACTCCAGTTGGAACAAAAATAGTCTTTTACAAAAAGGGGAAAAGCAAACCAGAGACAGGAAGGATGGAAAACACTTCTTGACTTCACAAATGAAGAAATAGTTACTAAAAGAAAAAATCAACTAAATATCAATGGCATGTCTGTACCCTGAAGGAGTGATAGAACTCTGCCAAAATCTTCCCTTCCCTCAATTTAACCACACATGGGGATCCCACCCCCCCAAATCCAACAGATCACACAAGGGTCTCACAATGGAAATCTCCAAAAATGTATTAAAAGAGCAAAAATGCATTTAGAAATAGGTCAGATTTACAGGCTGAACTTCAAAGGGAAAAAAACTGACAACCCTTCTGTGATGTTAGTAAAACAAAGAATAGGAGATAGAGAGCTCCTGCCTTTAGGAAATCTAACTAAAAACATCACAACCTAAAATGGTGCTTAGTGGTGAAAAAGGCTAAGGCAACACCACCTCAGACTCCCACTCAGGGGATTAAAATCCATCCCACTGTTTAGTAAATCTCTCTGAAAACCCCAGCTAATTAGTATGCTCCTTCTGGTAAGGAATCCAAGGGTTTCTTACACATGCACACATCTAGCTTCTGTCACACACATGCATACTCAGCCTCCATAAGAACATAAGATTCACCACACTGGGTCAAACCAAAGGTCCATCAAGCTCTGCATCCTGTTGCCAATAGTGGCTAATCCATGTCACAAGTACCTGGCAGGATCCCAAAAGGTTGACAGATTCCATGTTGCTTATCCCAGGGAAAAGCAGTGGATTTCCCCAAGCCCACCTTAATAATGGTTTATGGATTTTTCTTCCAGGAACTTGTCAAAAACATTTTTAAAACCATCTACATTAACACCTTTCACCACATCCTCTGGCAATGAATTCCAGGAATTAATTATGGAATGAGTAAAAAATATTTTCTCCTATTTGTTTTAAATGTACTACTTAATAACATCATTGCATGCCCCCTAGTCTTTGTACTTTCTGAAAGAGTAAACAACTGATTTGCGTTTACTGGTTCTACTCCACTCATTATTTTATAGATGTCTATCATATCTCTCCTCAGCTGTCTCTTCTCAAAGCTGAAGAGCACCAACTTTATTTAGCCTTTCTGCATAGGAGAATCGTTCCATCCCTTTTATCATTTTGGTCACCCTGCTCTGTAACTTTTTTAATTCCGCAATATTTTTTGAGATGTGGTAGCCAGAATTGCATGCAGTTCTTGAGATGTGATCTCACAATGGAGTGATACAGAGACATTATGATATTTTCTGTTTTATTCTCCACTTCTTTCCTAATAATTCCTAGTATTCTGTTTGTTTTCTTGGCCACTACCACACACTGAGCAGAGGATTTCAACATATTATCCATGATGATGCCTAGATCCTTTTCGTGAGTGATAATTTCTAATGTGGAACTTTGCATTGTGTACCTAGATTGCTTTTCCTAAGAGCAACACTTTGCCCTAGTCCTCTTGCAATTTCTCATAATCCAATTGTGATTTAACAATTTTGAATAATTTTGTGTCATCTGCAAAATTTGGAAATCAAGCTAAACTATCAATTGGCTCACTTATAACCACATGTTTGTTTACTACTTCAAAAAAATGTAGCATATTGGTGAGTCAAAACTTCCCTTCGTTAAATCCATGACGTCTTTGTCCCACTATATCCTTGTCTTCCCTAAGTGCCTTTTTTTACCTCTTGATTATCTAATGGTCTAACCCACTCCCTCACAAGTTTTTTCCTTTGAATGCAGCTGAAAATGTTTTTATTAGTTTTTGCTTCCATGGCATGCTTCTTTTAAAATTCTCTCTTTGCCACTCTGATCAATGCTTTGCATCTAACTTGCCATTTCTTATGCTGTTTCCTGTTTTCTTCATTCGGCTCTCTTTTCCATTTTTTTGAAAGATGATCTTTAGGCTGTAATAGCCTCTCTCACCTCATCTATTAACCATGCCGGTAGTCGTTTAGCCTTCCTTTCATCTTTTATAATGCATGGTCTGGGCTTAGATGGTATTCTTAAACAAAGTCCATGTCTGCTGTAAACTCTTAACCTTGGCAGCTGCTCCTTTCAGTTTTTTCCTAACCAGTTCCCCCATTTTAGCATAGTCTCCCTTTAGAAAGTTAAATCCTATCACAATAGATTTCCTTAGTGTCCTCCCTCCAGCAGTTAAGTCAAATTTGATCATATTATGATCACTAATACCAAGCGGGCCCCAAAACCATTACTTCTCACACTAAATTATGTGTTCCAATAAGGATTAGCTCCTCCTGTTTGTTCTTGTGCCAGCTGGTCCATGAAACAAACGTATTTTATCTATGATATTTACCTCTCTAGCATGTCCCATGTGACATTTACCCAGTCAATACCAGGGTAATTGAAGATACCCATTATCACTGTGCTGCTAATTTTCTTAACTTCCCTAATGTCTGTTAGCATTTCATTGTCTGGCTGTTCATTCTTACCAGGCAGACAGTAATACACTCAAATGCTATTTTATCCCCCTTTTCACATGTAATTTCTATCCATAAGAATTCTACAGTGCCTTTTATTTCTACAGAATATTCATCCTGTTTGACTCGTTGCCTTCTTTAATATATAACACCACCCCTCCACCAATTTGATCCATCTTATCATTGCAGTATGATAAGATGGATCAATTTGTACCCTGGTATCACAATGTCCCATTGGTTATCCTCCTTCCATCAGGTCTCTGAGATGCTAATTATATCTACCTCTTCATTCAGTGCTATATACTCTAACTCTCCCTTCTAAAATGGTAACTTTTAAACAGCCGCGCAGGCGCACGTGTATGCACATATGCTGGCTCACACCAAAGGACGTGGCCATTTTATAACATACACATGTATATGTGTGCATGGTATAAAATAGGCTGAACATGCATACATGTGTACGCAATTAAAGTGGGCAATACCATATGCGCGCAAATCCTGCTAACACCCCATTAGGGGGTCAATTTTAGAAGTCCGCATGCGTGTCCATATGCATGTGGTTCCTGGCATACGCACATGGACAAGCTGATTTTATAATATGTGCGCACGCATTTTTTAAAATCTGATGGCCAAATGCACATGCACACGTGGATTTTAAAATCCGCGCGCGCATGTGTGGGTGGCCTGCGACTCGCATGGGGGGAGATTTTATAAGCTATGCACGGCGATGC
This sequence comes from Rhinatrema bivittatum, assembly GCF_901001135.1. NCBI lineage: Eukaryota > Metazoa > Chordata > Amphibia > Gymnophiona > Rhinatrematidae > Rhinatrema > Rhinatrema bivittatum. The sequence continues at coordinate 304,118,467 of NC_042615.1, forward strand.
AATCGGGCTTCCCCCAGTTCCCTCCCAGTCCACTCCAATTAAGGAGCGGACTGGGAGGGATCTTTCCTATCCCTAACCCTACCCTTCCTCCCTCCTCCCCTTGCCTCCCCACCCCCTAAACCTAACCTAACTAACCCCAAATTTTTTATTTTACTACTTACTGCTCCTCTGGAGCAGAAGTAATTTCCACATGCCAGCCATCTGCCGGCGTGCACTTCCCCAGGACAGTGTCAAATGGCGTTGCCTGGCCCCCTCCATGCCCAGACCAAGCCCCCCCGGCCCGCCCCTTTCTTTCGGCCCGGCACTTTGGCACATAACAGGGGCTACGTGTGTGGCCAGGCCCTTTGTAAAATGCGCACAGTGCACCCAAGGCCCTGGCCACACACGTAACTCCTGTTTTTTACACGCAGTGGGCTTTTAAAATTTACTTGTAAGTGGGGAGATTTTAAAAGTGGCACACGTCCATGCCAATGCCAGTTTCACCAGTTCATTCCCAGTTTGCCTAGGCAAGGAATAGGACTTCCCAACCCCCATAGTTTAATAGTCTCCTTTTCCCCTTGTTTGCCCCAACCCTAAAAAACTGCTGACTAGCCTAGATATTTTTTTTTTTTTACTAACACGCCATCTAGACCAGCAATAAAGTTACACACCAGGGGACCCCAGCACGTGCCTTGCACATAAGCATTTATGCACAATATCTCTTGGCCTTCCCCCAATATGCCTATACCCTGCCCCTTTTTCCAAACTTTTGACTTGTGCGCGTATCAGGAGATACATTTGTACGTGCGGGGCTTATAAAAATCTGCGCAGAACGCACCAGACAGACTCACATATCTCCCAGCTTTGGCATGCACCAGGCTTTTAAAATTCACTTATAGACTTCTAGCATTTCAAAATATGAATTAACAACCTGCTTATTAGTTGAGAGGGATAATTTGAAAGATGACATTTGTACAACGTACTCTCCACCTAGCTTGAGGCACTCTCTACCTAGCTGTTATCATGCTAGGTCAAGAGTACAACAAATCTCAACTTTGTATACCTGTCATCACTCCAAATCACATAAAATCTTCACTGATATCTACTGTGCTGCTCGTACCTCTGACTGTGCATTTAAAACTACCCCCCAAAACCTAGGCCAGCACCAAACTTCACCCCGAGTTAAGAATAGCCCCTCTTATAGTGGTATAAAAAGTTGACTAATACACGTGTCTCACTCTCATGCTCACACTCTCAGGATTTGCAATATTTATTGCCTGTCTCTCTCCCCTAACAGGATAAAATACAAGGCCTTATGTACCATACACAAACTAATATATGATAAAGAAGCAGACTGGCTAAACACAGCCTTACGAGTACACGTCCCACAAAGAAACCTCCGCCTAGCAAACAAAGCACTACTAACAATCCCTTCAGTAAAGTCAGCAAAATTAACCCAAGTGAGAGAAAGGGCTTTATCATTGGCTGGGCCCATACTATGGAACACGATGCCCCCTGAACTCAGATTACAGAATAATCTCAAAACTTTTAAGAAAAATCTAAAAACATGGCTCTTTAAAAAAGCCTTCACTAAAGAGTCTGGAGGGTAGAGAATGAAAGTACAGGGTAATGCAGATGAGAATGATTTTTTTCAATCCTACATTTAAGAAGTAATATCTCAAAGAGATAGTAACTCAGTAATATACCTGGACTAAACCAACCTTGCTCAAATATTGATTTTATTTATGAAATTGTAACCGAACTTTATTGGCACCTGTTAGAATATACGCTATCCTACATTTACTTACCTTAGTCTATGTGCCTATTTGTAAACCGTTGCAATGAAATATAACTTAGCGATGGTATAGAAAAGTTTTTAAATAAATAAAATAAATAAATTTGCAATATTTATCACAAATCCTGTTTCCACAGTAAGGTATAGCTTTCGCATGCATATCACCAGGAAAAAAGGTGTAGTTATTTCCAGTGTTAAAACCCGTGATAGCATGCGTTACACTGTCACATGCATCACTAAGCACCCCTCATTAAAATTTACTCCACCCACTTGGGAAAAATTTTAAAATTTGCATACACATGTCGCGATGCTTTATTTATCACATGCGTTATGGCATTATCATGGGCACTAACAAATGTAATAACGCCCTAATGCGATTTGATAAATGACCTTCCAAATATGGAAAAAAGTGACCATAAAGTATAAATAGAAACATGCAGTTAGAAATCGCAACAAGCCAGACTATATAGCACAAGAATGGAAAAAAAAGAAACATCACTATTCCTCACAAAACAAACAATAAAACCAAGAAATATAAAATATGTTAATAGTAAAACCATATTTCAATATGGTTCATAAAAATATCAAGAGCTGATGAATTACATACAATAATTACTAACTCATACTAAAAATTTTTCATTTACCAAACACCAATATTTCAAACCAGCAGACGTATCAAAGACCAATAATTCAAAGAAATAGGAGTAAAAAATATCCTCCGATCTCCATACCTGGGAACTTTGATTTCCAGTCATCCTTAGATTGTTCTGGATAAGTGGGAGATAGGGTAGGCGTACATTTTTTATCCTCTCTCTTTCTCCTTCATAAACACACTAAACACATTCGTTCTCTCTTTCACAAACACACTCTCACACACATAAGGTTCTCACTCACATATCCTCTCTTCCTTGCTCACTCTCTCATGTACACGCATAGGGTCTCTCACACACACTCTCCCTCCCACTCTCTCCCATACACAGGCTCTTCTTCCACACACACACAGGCTCTCTCCCCACCTCCACACACTCACAGGTTCTCCCACACACACACACACACACACTCACAGGCTTTCTCCCCTCCTCTATACACACTCTCAGAGTCAAAGGCTGTATTTCCCTGGACTCACAAGCTGTCTCTCCCCCCCAAAATACTCATAATCACAGGTTCTCTCTCCTCCCATATACACATACACACACACACATAAGTTCTCTCACAGTCACAGGCTCTCCCCCCACCCACCACCACAAGCTCGCTCACATGCATAGGCTTTTCCCTCACTCACAGGCTCTCCCCCTCAGACACACAGGATCTCTAACACTCACAAGCTTTCTCCCCCTCCCTACACTCACTCACAGGTGCTCTCACACTCAAAGGCTTTTCCCCTCCCCCACAAGCAAACGCTCTATCTCTCTCTCTCTCTCCCTTGGCCTCTGCTGCAGCACACCCATCACTCCCGAGTGCTGGTGGCCTTTATTTGTTGCACTGCAGGAGGGAGGTGATGTGCTTATGACCCTACTTTGTTCTTCAGTGGGTGGGCGGTGAGGGGTCAGTAGTTCTGCGGGGCCTTCTCCTTTCATGCAGTCAGGAGAAGAGCTATGGCTGCCATACTAAACCTTTATTTATTGTGCCACGAGCGGGAGAGAAGCTGCCAGCAACCCCATGGGACCTTTTATCATTGGTCCGTGGATGGGAAGGTGATGCCGGTGACCTGGCTGAGCTTATTTAACTTTGGTGGTGAGCCAGAGGTTGCGTGGCAGCAAGGAGAGGGGGTTGTGCCTGCATGCAACTGTCAGCAGCTGTAGCGCCACTGTTGGCTGTGAAATTAAACCACAGCATCTTCAGTCTGGGTATGGTGATGCAAATAGAAATGTAGCTGTGTTCGACTGGATGGTTAAAATCTGGATAATTTCTGGACATTTTAGCCCTCCATCCAGCTTCCGGACAGTACCTTAAAATTCCGTACTGTCTGGAGAAAATTTGAACAGTTGGCAACCCTACTTACATATACTTGGTAACATACTGTATTGACTCTTGTTTTGAAATAATTCCCTTTAAGTATATTACACCTATTGTTGTAAATTATTGTAAGAGGTGATGAGGAGCATACCTATCATTGCACACCTTACAGTTCTCTCCTTCTGGAAAAGTGCGGAGCCCTGTCTAAGCTAAGGCTGGGGTAGCTGAAGCCTGGATGGCTTGTGATATCCTTTGGAGTCCTCTGCCGGGGCTGCTGGGAGAAGTTTGCAGATGAGCCTTCTGGTCCTCTCCATCATAAATGTGCACACACCCAACCAATATCATGTACATCTGTTCTGTCTCTCAAATACACATACAGGTGCAGCTTCCATCTTTCTCTCTTTGACTCATATTCACATACCCAGCTTTTGTCACACATATACATATATGACTCCTGTGCCTTGTCACATACATGTTCTCACACAAAATCACAAATTACACATGTTTGTCAAATCCCATACCTACTATTCTATTCAGCATTCACCCTTCCCCAGTCACTACTCTTCATTTGTTTATATTTATTTTATTTATTTGATTATATTCTTTCCTTACCTAACCTTTCTTCTTTCTCAGTTCTTCTGCACCTGCTCCTCTTAAACTTTCTTTCTACTGAGTTCTTTTTGTCCCAACCTACATCTTAGTCCAACATACCCTAGGAGGATAAGACTGATTTTGAAGCAGCTCTGTTCCATGCAGGCATGAAGAGGGATGAGGAAGACTGCCTGTGATGCAGATCTTTCTTCCAAAGAGTCCTGAGGCTGACAGAATTAGTGAGTCATGAACGAGCAACCCCAAAGAAGCAGTCAGAAGAGTCTAGTAGGAGCCACAAGAGGTTTGAGGATCTCACAAGTTCAAACTAAGGCTTGTCCTATGATCGTCTAGGGTTAGAACCACCCAGGAAACAATCTTTGGTGCAGCAAGAGACATAATCCGATTGATCTTTGTATATCCAGATACCTACCCTCTGCTGGCAGAACAGCATTCTGGACCCCTGTGCCCCTGAAACATAGTTCCTGTGTTTCAGCCTTTGTGGATTCCTGCCTGGACCCTATTATTGTCCACTCAGCTTTCCTGGCAAAGACCTTTCCTGGATCTGACTTCTGCCTTTGCTGGTCCTGTTGCAGTCTGGGAAGCTGCGGTTCGAGAGTGGACCCTTGAGCCGAACCACCCTGGGTAGAGTAGCTCAGGAGGCGGAGCCACAGGCACAGGTCTTCACCCGGGAACTGGGAACCCCCCAGGAGGAGCCCGTAGGGTCCCAGAACCTTGGGACTTGGGAGTGCAGCTAAGCTCTTCACCCGGGAACCAGGACCCCCAAGGAGGAGCCCGTAGGGTCCTAGTCCCTTGGGACTTCTGCACAGTGTAGTCTCTCTAGGAAAGCCCGGGCAAGGAGTAAGCACAGAGTCCAGTAGCAAGAGCCTATAGGCCAGGGAGCACAGAGCAAGCGGAAGCAGGATCAGAGTCAGTAATGTCTTGACTGGAACTTGCAGGGTGCAAGATGGGGGCCAGCAGCGAGTAGGCCAGAGCCTGGTCGGAAGTAGAAGGTCTCGGAACCCAAGACAAGTCCGGCAGTAGTTCCAGCCCAGGCCTGCAGGAGGCACTGTCCGGAGGACAGGAGTGTAGCAGCTGCGGCAGAGAAGCCGTGGGCTGAGGCAGGCGGCAGGCAGCGGTCGAGTCAGGAACGAGCAGAGGTCGGTGGCTGGCGGCAGGCAGAAGCAGACAAAGGAACGAGCAGAGGTCGGTGGCTGGCGGCAGGCAGAAGCAGAGTCAGGAACGAGCAGAGGTCAGTGGCTGGCGGCAGGCAGAAGCAGTCAGGAACAAGCAGAGGTCGGTAGCTGAAGCAGAACAATGGAAGTGCAACTAAGAACTACACACTGTAGCGACCCTCGTTGCAAGGCAATGAGAGGACTGAGGGACGCCGGTTATATCTGGCTTGGGGCATGGCGTGGTCAGCTCAGGCGGGGTCAGGTTTCCGGTGAGCGTACGTCCATAATGCGCGTCCCCGTGTGCGCGCGGGGCGGCAGCGAGACGGCCCAGCAATGGCGGACGCCCTGAATGCTCAGCAGAGCCGCGGAGGCGGCGTTCCCGGCCTCGGAGGTGAGCCCTGAACACGGCTAGCAAGGGGGAAGCGGTAGAGACCGCAACAGGTCCCTGGGATTTTACTGAGAGATCTCCCAGTATTTCTCCTGTGATTTCTCCTACCAAAGTACTGGGAGCCCTTGGGATGGTCTAACCTGGACTCCAATCAGCCTGGCATACTAAGGTACACTTATTGTTGGCTTTTCCCGGTTGCCCATGGCTCGGCATGCCCTGACACCTAACTAAAATGCCTAAGCCCTGGCTCTACTTTTTAAAATATGTACAGTCCTCCATCATCAGAAATGTAGTGAAAAAAAAAAGTCTGAATTTCTAATTATACAAATCCATTTCTGAACTGCATTTCCCAAAATGTTTAGCACAGCATAGTTTTGTTTTATTTTGTTGTTTTGGTAGGGGGATATGTTCTGAAGTTAGATTCATTCTTTCAGCTAGTCCAATCAGCCAATTACTTAATTGTGGTTCACATCACACTAATGATTTTAAACCATGTAGATTCACAGATTTGATTGCACTGTAAAATAAGGGGGAAAAAAAAGTTACATTTCAGTGAGAAATATTTTGTACGTTTCAGGTATTAGCAGAAATAGAAATTCAGCCAGCAGGAATTCAGACTCCAAACTTTGTCCAAGCTTTTGGCTCATTTCACAGTACAGAAAAGCTCAGCTACTTAAATCCTAACATTTCACATGGAAGCTTCTATAAAATACTGTATTGAACAAAAATAAGAGTATATCCATTTTTACTTGTTAGATGAAGGAGGAAGCTATTTAGCATTTACTATAGTTGCCGGGCATGGCCAAGGCTCAGTTCTTTTTCTATTCTGGAACATATATGTTAGAAAAGACTGGCACAGTTGAAATAAACATTACAGAAACTGTTGGTACTAAGTTTATTCAGAAAGCCACTTCTTGCTGATAGTTCTAGATGAGTTAACACACTTAATGAACAGAAGTTCTAAAGGAGCTTATGGCACAACTTCCCAATGTTAGAGCCTCCATTTTTGATAATACTAATTTGCACTTTATCCTGTGCTGTCAGGGTACATGGCACTAAGCAGGATACAGTGCATCATTTTTGAAAAGTGACAGACTGAAAGTGCTGGAATCTGTAGCTCTCAGTTTAAACAAAGGACTGATAGAATGCTGAAAAATATAGTCATTGAGATTGAATTCCAAATCACAAAAATTAGAAATAGGGGCATGACAGACCTATCTCAACACATTTCACACAGATAACTACTTTTAATCAGGAAGTTTAGTCAAATGTACAAAGAGCTCTTTTAAGTACCCAATACAAGATGGTTTCAATTATATAGCCAGTAACAGCAATCCAAATCCAAAAAAAGCTGCTATATGCATATCTAACAAAATACCATGGCAGATATGTCCATGCTATTTTCAAAATTGAAATGGACTCCCCCAGGTCCTTTAGACCCTCACCTTAAAACATTTTGTGATTTGGTTTTAAGTGAACTTACTAAACTTGAAAAAAGAGTATGGAAATTATTTTTCAATGTAACCAAAGCAGAGAGAATGGTGATTCAAGAGCTAGCTTCTATTCAAGAAATTGTCATGCAACTTGCCGACAAGGGAGGAGGTATAGTCAACATGTGATGCTCAATATGAGCCAGATGTTTTCCAATAATTGCTGGATGAGACCTATTATCAGAAGTTGACATATGACCCAACTGTTGAATTACAATCAATAGTTATGGGTTTTATCGCATATGACCAAGAAGAGGAATTTTTTGACCACTAAGGAAATGGATTTTTTTACACGTGCACTTTCTGCGTATGCCTGTACTTTATATTGTCTTCAAAATGCATAAATAGTTGTTTTCTCCCCCAGGAAGGCCCATTGCATCAGCACGGGGTTTCATGTTGGAACCTATATCAATTTTTCTGGACAAGTTTGTTAAATCTTTTGTGTGTCATGCTTATTGTTATGTAAAAGATTCTATTCATATGCATCTACTCTTGGAAATTTTGGAGGCAATTACAAAGGATACATTACTGGTAACTATGGATATACAGTCTTGGTACACAAAAATCCCACAGGAAGAAGCCATCACTTTCAGGTCGATTCAGTAAAGTCCACGGGAGAGCGGACGAACGCCCGCTCTCCCGGCGCGCGCACCGGCCCCTCGCCGATGCGCGCGATTCAGTATTCAAATTAGGTGGTGCAGTAGAAACGGGGAAAAGGAGGCGCTAGGGACAGTAGCACGTCCATAGTGCCTCCTTTTAGCCCGGAGCAGCGGCTGTCAGCGGGTTTGACAGCCGACACTCAATTTTGCCAGCGTCTGTTCTCAAGCCCGCTGACAGCCATGGGCTCAGAAACCGGACGCCGGAAAAATTGAGCATCCGGTTTTTGACCCAACAGCCGCGGGCCGAATTCAAATTTTTTTTTTTTTAACTTTTTTTACTCTTCGGGACCTCCGACTTAATATCGTCATGATATTAAGTCGGAGGGTGCACAGAAAAGCAGTTTTTACTGCTTTTCTGTGCACTTTTTCGGTGCCGGAAGAAATTAGCGCCTACCTTTGGGTCAGCGCTAATTTCTGAAAGTAAAATGTGTGGCTTGGCTGCACATTTTACTTTCTGTATCCCGCGCACATATCTAATAGGGCCATCAACATGCATTTGCATGTTGAGGGCGCTATTAGGTGCCACGGGTTGGACGCACGTTTTCCTCCCCTTACTGAATAAGGGGTAAGGGAATACGCACGTCCAACAGCAGGCTAACAGTGCGCTCCATCGGAGTGCACTGTACTGTATCAGCCTGTTTATTAGCTAACACGTTTGTTCAAAGGGAACAACCACACGGGTAAATTTTAAAAGAGCAGCGCATGCACCCATAAACACGTGTATCTCACCGCGTACAAAAATTCTTTAATGATGTCAATTTTACAGTGGATACCTCTGAATGTGTCTGTAACACCTAACCCCAACCCACCGCCTGAAAACTAACCCCGAATCAAAGTGCCCCCTTACAATGGTTCATATATAGACTGAGCCTTATAAAGAGTCTCTCTCTCTCTCACAGCCGGTACCCAAAATGATAAATCTAGGCCTCATTTGTTAGATATCCATTTAAAATTTGTATTGGATTTCAGTCTGACTGTGCTAGCATTTTTAGATATTAAAATCACAAAAGAACTGGATCATCTACTTAACTGGATAAATTGGAACTATCCAAAAAGTGTTGCTACTTAGCTGGATAGGTCAGAACTTATCTGGATATGTGCAATATGTATTCATGCATTTTTTTAACACCTGTGTGTATGTGGCAGGATATCCTTATTTGTATTTTAAACCTGTGTATATCATATACATGCAGATTATAAAATATGAGTAGATTTTCATATGTCCATATACATACACATATAAGAGAGCACACAGGTATTTGAATGTTATCCTCCCTATGTACAAACCATCTCTGGTACTGAATGGATTGTTCCCCAGAGGAAGCGCATTATAACACTCGGACAACATACCGACTGCAGGATTACTTGAGTGCTGTATGCAATAGAGATGTGCATAGTTTTTTGTGTTCGTGTCGTTCTTCGTTTTTCGGCCGCCATGGAAAATGTCGGTTTTTTTCGGTTCGGGTCTTTTTTTTCGCGAAAAATCGATTTTTAGTTAGTGCGCGCTAACTCCCAGTTAGTGCGTGCTAACTCCCCGTTAGTGCGCGCTACATCCTGTTAGTGCGCACTAACAAAAACCGTTAGATTTTGTTAGTTTTTGTTAGTTTTTGTTACTTTTTGTTACTTTTTGTTAGTTTTTGTTAGTGCGCACTAACAGGACTTAGCGCGCACTAACGGGGAGTTAGCGCGCACTGACTCCCGTTAGTGCGCACTAATCGGAAAAACGAATTTTTGCGAAAAAACAGGAAAATCCTGATTTTTTTCGGGCTCCCTGAAACATGCCGAATTGGACAATTTCGTTGCAATTTTCCAATTCAGCAAAAACGAATGCACATCTCTAGTATGCAATTCTATGCCCATGTGTGCTGATTAACATAGGGCGCACAAAACATGCCATAAAAATGCATCTTATTAAACATTGTCGTTACATGCACCCGTGGTACAGCATTGCGCTGATCACTAGCATAGGTTTTTTGAACCAAAGGTGGCTGGTGATTGAACATTTACAATCCATATGGTGAGGAGGCAATAGAAGGTCAGCACTCAATTCTGGGTATACACACTTTATACAACACTACTGGTAGGCTTAAATTCTGAGGTGGAATGGTATACACTGGTATAATTCATTTTAGGTACATTGTGACAATTCAGAGTGACTATGGTCTGCATTTAAAGAAACATCGGGGTCCCCAATAGCACATTGACACATGTAAAGTGAAGATTGGATAGAAGAAGAACACTGTTTATTGAAAGTGTCCTCTGATTCAGCAAGCTCTACATTTGGAAATACTGACTGTGCTGGGGATGTTTAAACTCTTGGAATAAGACTGTTTTATATGCATACCAAAAATACAAAAAAAAAGGGTTATGGCGCAGAAGTGTCTGGTTATGGACGTGAAGGGCTGGTGATTAGACTGTGGGCATTCAAATGAACAGTGTGCATTTAGCACAAGTACAGAGCACACGGCCCCTGAAAATATGAAGGCCCTGTACACAGCCTTTTGAGATTTGTGGAGAAAGTATATACGATAATAGCATCTGAGGAAATTGTGGTCCTCACCGTATATTCGATTCCTCGTGGTCACCGGATCCATTTTAACAAAGTTTAAGAACAACTTGTATAAATTCCCATGGAAAGGCACAGATGTTTAATTAAATCTATAGATAAAATTATGGACCCCTAAATAAATACCTATTAATTAATGGCCATTGTGATATAAAGACCACTATATTTCTTCTTAATTATAATAAAGTATTATCACACTCTATTCTATTAAACTACAATCAATTAAATTACAATCTTCCCAAAAGGGACATAAATCTAATTCTTCATTAAATCCCAAAGATAACTAAGGGCCTGCTTCATTAAGGCTTTTCTCCCCTTCTGGGAAAATAGTGAATCAGGCCCAAAGCCTTCAAAGTTGAAATAAAAAAGATGCTCTTTGTAAATGTACTTTTAATTTATCCCCTTCCTGAGGCTTTTAAAGACTCTTTCGATTGCTGCATAATGAAAAAATTCCAATATTTTACCTTGAATATTTTATTTTTATTTTATTTATTTATTGCTTTTATATACCGACATTCGATCGAGATATCACATGAATATCATTAAAATAAGTACCAACAGGATGTCTCCTATCATTGTTAACTATGTCCTAAGATGTTGGCTCACATTCTTTGTTTTCTTTTACTTCAACTAGCATATCACTTACCACAATCATAGACAGGGGGTCTATACTAAACAGCCTTAAAAATCTGTTAGCCATCTGTTAACCTGGGTGATAGCAACAAATGTAATGTTCAATATACTAAATGGCATATTGCCTTTTATCAGGGGTGACTTTCTGCTGGGTCAGGCCCTTCTGAACTGTTGCAAATTCGCTTTGCATGAATTTACCACAGTTCAAGGCTCCAGAGACCAGGGAAAGGTGCCACAGACATAAGGCACCAAGAACACTTTCAAAGATCGTGAGACCAGGTGCTGGCACATCCTGGCTGCTGATCTTGTGATATCTGTAGCCAGCAAGTGCAGGCACCCAGTCCACGAATTTAAAAATTGCTCACAGTGCTGAGCTGGAGCAGCTGGCAGAGCTCATCCTGCCAGCTGCCAAGACTTCAGACTATTACCTACCTGACCCTACTGCAGCAGCTGGCCTAACAGGAAGGTAAGGGAAGTAGAGGGAGCAGGGAAGATTAGAAACAAGGTGGAGGCTGGAAGGGCAGAGAGAAACCTCAGCACAGGAACCTCCACCCACTCCATGCTGTCCCCCTGACCAGTTAATATTTATTTTTACAAAATCAACCTTGCCTTTAGTTCATCATGTGTTTAAAGCTAATTTTAGTGCCAGCTAAGGCTAAAAGTTAACATCTCCCAGAATTTTAACTAAGTTTGTGTGTTAGCTTGAGAATGTAACCTCCCCTTCTTCATCAAGGGTCACCTTTGGAGGCACAGTGGTGTTAAAATCCTGGCTGCAGCCTCTTCCACCGGGGAATAGCACAAGGGGAGTCACACGCCCAGCAAGAAAACACAGTCCACATTCCAAGTGTTGTTCCAAAAGGAAGACAGAAATTATTTGACAACCCAAAAATTAAAGACCAGTTAGAGCAGAATAAAGATAAAATAGAAAACCTCAGCAGCATAAGTCCAACACTCAAGTTGAAAAACAACTTCTCACTTCCAGTCAGCAAACCTTCACACAGGTTACTCACGGTTCTCTTTACTTCAGGGGGGGTTCCCCAGTCTAGCCCCTTTCTCCTGTAGAGCTCCAAATGCAGCACTGGATAAAAAATATCCCAGCTGAGTGAGGGATTCTCAGTCTCCTTGGAAGTTTTCCTGGGCTTCTTCAGCACATCCAAAATCCAGATCTTCTCATACTCAGAACCAATCCTGGCTCCACCAAGGTTGCAAGCCTCGGTCTGCAGACTTCTTGACTCATAAGAGCCTCATGCAACTTCATTGCTCCAACTCCTTAACTCCGCCCTTGAGTTTGTGGAAGCCCATTAAGCACTTTTACCCCAGACCCATCCCCTTTGAGAGAAGGCGCTCCCTTTCACTTATACCCTAAGCACACACAGAGAACCTCCCATTAACTGAAAAGTTCTCAGTGTTAAGCAAGGCACATAATTCAAAGTTATAGTAAGTCCTAAGCTGCCTTACATGAAGCTAATGCAAGTCCTGATGGAAACCTCAATGCCCCTGAGTCCGACCTCAAGGAGCTTTAGTGCCTCAATAAACCCCCTGCACCTTCTTTCCTCCTCCTTCTCACCTATCCATCATGAATAGGGAGATGGGGGCAGGAAGGCATGGGATTCCCTTCTGTGCCACTAACCATAAAATTCAAAATGCTGCTGGCTGATCTTATGTGTGTAACCCAATCCCGGTGTGCAAGTCTAGCACAGGTGGGTACACAAAGTTATTTGTGGGAAGGGACCCTGGCTAGCTTCCCTGACTCTTCCCTTCCCAAGGTGCAGGTCCTTGTGACGAGGGATAGAAAGGAGTCCTCTCAGGTCCCAGTGTGGGGCAGCTATCTTCATGTGCTGAATTCCCTGGCCTAGGTGAAATTTTACACTCTGTGCTGTAAGCTGGCTGCTATGTGCCGAGTGCCAAAGAATACACGGGGACTACTGAGGGTACAAAAATAATACTTTACTGCAAACAGCGTAGTTGAATAGCCCAAACAAATAGGTTTCCAACTTCACAGTTCTCTCTTTCCTCTTTTCTCTTGGTATACTAACTTGGTATACTAACTTGGTATACTAACTTGGTTCCTCTAACTGGAACACTCTCCCTCCTGACCTCCGACAAGAGATTTGCCCTATCTCCTTTAAGAAAAAACTTAAAACTTGGTTATTCAAGCTTGCCTTTCCAGAACCGTCTTGTTAGCTTAAAGCCTTCTCTACATCTCTTACTACACTTCTCTGTTTATTTCTCTCCCTTATATGGTTTGATCTCTTATTAATCTTAGTCTTTTTCATTTATTCTGGTTCCCTCTGAAGAGACCCTTAGTCACTCTTTTGACTTTCCCTTTTATTTTATTTTTTATTTTATTTATGTATTTATTTATTTTTTTATTATTTTATTTTATTTATTTTATGTTATTATTTTATTCTATTTCATTCCATTTATGTCTTCCGCTTTTCTCCTCTCCTTTTTATACATACCTGCTCCCTAACTAAGCCTAGTACAAGAACAACAAATTTTGAATTATACATTTACTAGACTTTTATCACTTATGACCTTCATTACTATGTAATCCAATCCAATTCTTATCTACCTTGATTACTATGTAATTTAAATTGTATATTTAGTTTTTCTTCTCATTGACTATTACTTAAAGTTGCTTAAATGTTCATTGTTCCATGTAAGGCCGTCTGGCAAGTTTTTGTTCTTTGTAAACCGGTTTGATTTGCATCTAATGTAGGAAGATCGGTATAAAAAAACAAAAAATAAATAAATAAATAAATATACGGTTCTTGTGCCCTCTGTCTGTGTAAGAGTCTGTTATTAGGGCCAGGAATCCTGCTGCTGTCCTGGGTTAGGAAGAGCAGGAGACCCCTCAGGTTAGGTCCCTTTTGATGGACATTTGAAGCTCCAGGGAGGAAGATTCAGAACCAATGTTAGGAAGTATTTCTTCACGGAGAGGGTGGTGGATGCCTGGAATGCCCTTCCGGAGGATGTGGTGAAGACCAGAACTGTGAAGGACTTCAAAGGGGCATGGGATAAACACTGTGGATCCATAAAGTCAAGAGGCCGCCAATGAAGAGTGGGTGACTCACCAGAATGATGGCTACTGCCTGGAGACAATACCCTTATTCAATAAACATACACATGCTTACTGTGACTCCAACATCGTTCTAGCTTCAACAGCAAGAGGAAATGTGGAATAAAGGATCTGCACTCACAAAGGGGGGAGTAGCTGGCTTGTTACGGCGGTTACTATCCCAAACCAAATAAGCCTGTTACTTCTATTTCTATGCATATACAGCATAGTTCTCTGCTTCAATGGCAGGGGAGAAGAAAAAAGGGTTCACACTCACAAAGCGGGGAGTAGCTGGCTTGTTACGGCGGTTACTACCCCAAACCAAATGTGCCTGATACTTCACTTTCGATGCATATCCAGCATGGCTCTCTGCTTCAACAGCATGGGGGAAGAATAAACTGATACCTCAAGCATATCCAGCATAGCTCCCTGCTTCAACGGCAGGGGAGAAGATAAACAACCAATAAGGGCTGTATAACATAGTCTGAGTAGAACAAATAAGCATGGGTGTAGCTTGCTTATTGCGGCGGTTACTACCCCTACTACCCCTAACTTATCAGCTAGATATTCACTTGGATGCAGCTCCATCACTGCTTTCTACATTAATGGTGGGGGTGGAAAGGAAATAGAAGCAAGAGCTAAGAGAAACAGATAAGTATGAGAGAAAAAAGTGTGTGAAGCTTGCTGGGCAGACTGGATGGGCCATTTGGTCTTCTTCTGCCGTCATTTCTATATGTTTCTATATGTTTCTATGTGCAGGAACCCCCTCCCAGATAGCAAAAATCTAATCTTGGCACAAATAGTTAATGTCTCTCGCTCCCCAGGGTTGACTGAAGACACCGGGAGGGTATCCTCCCCTATTTCAGATGATTTTATTACAGTTAGTTGTCCTTTCTTTTGTTGAGGATCCCGGGTGAAAAGAATACTGGATGGGTAAGAAGAGGGGCAGAAAAATCACTTGTTCCCAGATCTTGGAAAAAATTACTTCTTTGTTCCCCAAAATAGATAACTTCAGAGGTCACCAGGGGCAGGTCTTACCTAAACCTGGGCATCTTCAACTCAGAGTTCCCCACTCCCTGAGCCTCGAAAAGGCCCAGGCCTTCAGCAGGGCTCCTTTTCTCAAAAGTTCAAAATCCAACTCAGTCCATGGACAAAACACTCAGTACCTCAGTTGGAGAGCATAGCATAAAGTCCAAACCCACCCTAGAGGATCTTAGAGGGTTTCTAAGGCTCCAAGTAGGCTAAAAGGTAACTTAGGAAAAAAACTTCAACCTCTCTCTCTGAATTCTGACTTAGACTGTCCCCCAAGCCCTTTGCGGAGCTCTGCTATAAAACCTCCTGCAGGAGATGTTCTGGGTTCAGACCGGGCACACTGGCATTCTGCCCAGGTGCTCTGACCTGGGGGGGCTAATCTCACTGAGGTCTATACTGGGATGATGCCTGGGGGCTTGTTCCCTACACAGATAGCCACACACAAATTTGATTCAAAACATCATGGTTCCAGGTACTTAAGAAAGTAAGTTTATTTGAGCAATAGGAGGAAAGAACAAATGAAATCAGATGAAACAGAGACAATAGTAGATAATAACAATTGCTATATATATATATATATATAAAGCTTACATGTTTCCAAAGGATCAGCTTGTGTTATCTCATCCAGAACCGCACAGTCCCTTTCTCTCTTTAGCTGTTATTACTCCTTATACACTAAAACCCTAATTTTAAAAAGCCCGAACGCGTAAAATCCATGAGATATGCACGTGGCCGGGCCTTGCGAATCTCCCGGTACGCGCAGACGTGCAGGCCCATCCAAAAGGGGCGAGCCCGGGGCGGGGGCCGGTTGGGACAGTGCCATTAGGCACTGTCCTGGGGAAGCGCATGCCAGCAGCAAGCCGGCGCGAGAAAGTTACTTTGGCTCAGAAAGAGCAATAAGTTTGAAAACAAAACAATTTTGGCTAGCTAGGTGGGGAGGAGAGGAGAGGAGAGGGCAAAAGGTAAGAAGGGTAATTAGGGGGACAAGGAAATTCCCTCTCAGTCCACTCCTTAATCGGAGCAGACTGGGAGGGAACTGGAAAAGGCCTACTCACGTCCCGCACGTATTTTTTTAAAATCCCCCTGTTGCACGTGTTATATGACGTCAACCCGCACATGCGCGTGCTGATATTAAAATAGGATGTGCATGTGCACGTGGGAATTGTATTTTATAACATGCGTGCAGCAACGTGCGCATGTTATAAAATCGGCACGTCCCTGTGCATGTGCTGGGAACCGCGCACACATGGACGCCCGGGTGTGTTTTTGAAAATCGATCCCTTAATGCTTGGGAAAAATGGCGATGCTCCCTCCTTATCAATTTCAGGCACAGCTTTGTGGCCTTCATTCTCTCTCAGGCTTTAGTATAAGTTAATTGCTTGCTTTCTCATCATAAATCTACCAGGATAACTAAAACAAACAGATTCTTGCCAGTTCATAAGCATTTCACAGTGCAAAACAGTAAATATGAGTTCACTCAGAGGTTGGCCTGTAGCCTTCAAACTAGTCTGATTGGGTGAGAACTCTGAATTTGTTGCGTTCGTGCCTCTTCTCGCCCTTCGCTCCACCCTCTCTACCTGGGATGCGACTCCCTTCGGCTCTGAAGGACAGTGCCTCTTGGTCCCGGTTCCCCCAGGCTGGCCTGACGCTACGGATCCACCATGTTCCCAATGACGCAAGGGCACACGCGCGTGCTCCAGACTTTGTACCAGCAAGGGCGCGAACCTCGCCCCCCCCGTAGTGATGTCATCCATTTGCACTTTAAAAGGTCTTTGTTTCCTAACCTCTAACGAGTTAGCAAGGAACTCCAACGGGACTTGCTGCGGGAGTCCTCTATACTTGCAACAACGATCCGAGTCAGCCGGGGAACCCGTCCCCACTGCTCGGCCTTTTCAAACTTACCAGGAGTACCCGCTCCACGGGGGCTCCGCTCTCTCTTCTTGATTTCAGATTGCCAGAACACTCGGAAGACTCCTCATTCCTGGACACGATCGCGGACATGAACACAGTGAGTTCTATTACATAGGAATCGGTACTCGCTCCACGAGGGCCTACATTCCTATTGCTCTGAAGACTCTCTTCTGTCCAAGACGTTATCGCAGGTACAGAGATCAAGAGTTACATTGGCAAGATTACAGATAGGAACAGGTACCCGCTTCACGAGGGCCCATGTTCCTAGAATCTTATACAGACTCTCTTCTACTCTAGAAGCCATTTCATATATAGCAATTGTGAGTTCTCATTACAGACTGTTTGTGGGAACCAGTGCTCGCCTACAGCTCCTGTTCCTGAAAGTACTGAAGACTCTCTGTGGCATAGAGACCATTGCAGATATCTACTATTGTAGTGTACCATCTTGTATCCAGTATACCCTGTCTACTCACTACTTCTAGTCTCTCTCTACAGTTCAGCGACCCAGAGATTACATTCCAGTATCAGAAGGACTTCAGCCTTGCCGGACACAGCGACTCACTACTGCCACCTCTGGTGGTCCAGTTTCAGAACTTTTGTGTTTATCTCATATTCTAGCCTAGCCGGTGGTTCCTCTCAGGATCTCCTCCTGGGGGCGCTGTCATCTGCCATCGGCCCAGGGATTCACCATTTCCTCCAAGTGGTCATTCCTTTCACTATTGTCACCTTGTGGAAGCCAACCACTACAGACCACTGACTCCACTCACGGAAGTATTATATAGACAGCTACTCCTCTTTCTCTGAGACTTGCCTGCAGCATATATATATATATATATATATATATATATATATATTGCTATCTCAATAGCAAAGTACTATATACCTATTGCCAACTCCTCTTCCTTAGAGAATTGATCCATAACAGATTGCTACTCCTTAGCAGATTGATACAGCTTGCTAATTCCTTTCCTTATAGGAACATCTAACAGCAATTCGCTAATAGAATTACAGATAGCTAACTCCTCCCCTCTGGAGGAGCAGGTCATGTCATATCGCTACTCCTTCCCCTTTCAGGAGCACTGCAGAACAGCTTGCCAACTCCGCCTTCCTGGCAGAGTGAGCGACAGCAGATTGATAACTCCTCCCCTCTGGAGGAGGTGAGCGTAACAGATTGCTATCTCCTCCTCTTTGGAGAAGGAGAGCGTAACAGAATTCACACAGTCTAACTTCTACATACATCCTCAGCCAAAGTAACAAAAAATGACTCCAACAGGGGATATCCATTTCAGCCACACCACTGGAAAGACTGTCACAGAATGGATCCTCCCCCTTATTCCTTTCTCTACCTGCACTGCTTTTACCAGGGCTTAATGGTAACCCAAAAAGGTGCCCGGGTTACATATGATACTATGGCCAGGATTTTAAAAGGCCTATGCGCGCCGGGCCTATTTACAAAGGCCCGGCCACACGCATAAAGCCCCGGGACGCGCATATGTCCTGGGGCTTCGAAAAAGGGGCGGGGAGTGGGCGGAGAAGTCCAGTGGTGGGATGGGGTCAGAGGCTCCCAACACAGTGGCCATTTGCTGCTGTGCTGGGGGATCGCATGCCAGCAGGCTGCCAGAGCGCGCAACATGCTCCTGCCTCCAATTTTGGGGGGGGTTTAGGTTAGGGCTAGCGGGTGGGTAGGTTAGGAGAAGGGGAAGGGAGGTTAGCAAAGGGGGTTGGGAAGTTCCCTCCCAGGCCACTCCGATTTCGCACGCCAACCTCCGATTTTATAACATGCACGCACCTGCGTGCACATGTTATAAAATTGGGGGTCCATGTGTGGGGCAGGATGATGTCACATGCTTTCCTGACCCCATTTTCCTATTGATAATAGCTGAAGTGGTAGGTGAGGAGGGAGTTATCTAGTAGGGGATGGATCAGAGCACTAAATCCCTTGGTTGTTAGATTGAGAGTAGGAAAGTGACTCAGAGCACAGAGGCACCTTGATGTTGGACTTGGTAGAGAATGAGACCTGCCACTGGAGTTTGTATTAGCCTTCCAAATCTAATGCCAAGCTGTAACTACCCTTCCTAGAGATGTAAAGTTTTGGCATTATTGGCCTGTTACTGCAAACTTTGCTACTGAACACAATTTGAACCAACCCATATAAATTATTAATTTTCAGATTTGCATACATTTGCATGCTATCAGTTCATTTAAATGTTTCTTATATTAGGCCATGTTAAGTCTGCACACTAACACAGACTAGTGTGCCACTTTGTGTTCAACACATTAACGTTAACATTAGCAAGTAAGTCACAATGGCAGATCATAAAGTTCTGATTGTACAAATGTGCCATCATCCTCTGAACAAGATTTTGTATTTATAGCGTATTTGCAATATTTGAAAAAACATTACATTTTTGTAACCATCCCCTCCTTTGTGTTTCAGGCAATGAATAATGGAAGCAGAGTAAACCCCTCATGTTTTTACCTCTTAAAGTTGCAGATCGAACTCCTGGAAGATTTCCTTGTAAAATGCTGTCCCTAAAAAGTATTTCTCAATGTTTTTTTCAAGCTTTGAGGGGATCATTTGAACATGTTGAACAGCCTGAGGAAGCTGCTTTTTTTTTTTTTTTACCATCGTTAAGGACTGCTTGAGAATAGACAAAGTCTGGACTTACTCGGAGGAACTAGCACAAGCCTTTCTTCTTCCAGACTTTTTTTTTTCCTCTTGCTGTTTGCTTTTCTTTCTCTTCATTTCGTTGCACACCAGAATTTGTATTCTGCCTGATTACTGGAATTTAAAATTGATTAGTTTTTAGTGCCACTGTATTTTTATTTTCTTCTATTTACAGAACAGGTACAATAGCTATAACTACAGTTTGCACGTTCTAACTCCCTTCCACCGCCTGGTTTCAAGGGACCCTTTTAGGTCATGATGCCAGTTAAGCTTCAAGTCATTCTATGGTGTCCTCTTCAAAATACCTTCTGGAGCACTAATTAGTACAACTTCCAATTCCTTTTGTTTGAGACATGCATACCTTGTCTAGTGGGAATTCAGCTGTGTCAGAAACAAAATAAAAGGAAAGGAAATGAGTTCTGGTACAATATAAAAGGATTCTCTGATACTCCTGTATTCTTACTGTGTACAAAGATTTTCCTTCCTTCTGAAGAGCAACATCTATCAGCACAGTTTCTCACCAGTGTGCAGTGCCATGGTCCTCATTTTCAAAGCATAAATCAAAAAATCAAAAAAAGGTTATCCTTGGATTTTTTTTTTTTTTTTTACAAAAAAAATGTATATGTATATATATATATATATATGTGTGTGTGTATATATATATGCACTCTTTTGGTATGACTTTTTACAATTTCAAAAGTTTATATTGATGATTTATTATCTTGTCAAAATAGAAGTACAGAGCAAATTATTGTTTAAGAGGGCTGAGCCTCAGTAACCTTAACATATGTTCTGAATATATTAAATAATGTAATAGCTTCATGCAAAAGAGAAATATGATAAAGCTGATGCAAAGGAGAGAGGAATGTGAAAAAGTATACTATATAGAGAAGGAGGGGCTCTAAACTATGACTTAGTTTTATTAAACTTGATTTTATGGAACAAAATTGTGATGTGCCAACAATATTATAAAGTAGAAAGACCCTAATGCACTTGTGATATGAGAAACTTTGTTTAACGTTATAACCATTTCTAATGGTCTATATTTACTGTTAGGATATCATGAATTGATCAAAATATTGCATGTTTTGTTTAGTAAGAATCACAACATTGCAAGCAATCACTTATCTATGTGATTCTGTCCGCAGGTTTGCAGTGTTAAAAATGGCATTTTTAAGTGCACAGGGCCATTACAAAGGTTGAAAGAAATGTATATCATCAATTAAATTACTGGTTATAACTATTTTTGAACTAACTTAATACACTTGTGCCTAGCCTTCAACAGGTTAGAGCAAAATGAGCCAAAGATGATAATGGTTGAATGTGCTGGTAAACTGCTCGATGGATTATACAATCAGCTAAAATAGTTAATTTAGCTGGCTAAATCTAAGTGCTGTTGAAAATGTCCCCCTACGGAGTGGTAAAATATAAGCGGCTAGTTGACTATATTTTAACCACTTAAATTGTGAAGATTTTGGGGGTCGGGTTATGTCAGGGAAGGAATTTAGTAGCACAAATAGCAGACTTAACTCTAGTTGACTATTCTTGTATCCCAGAACTAGCAATGACCCCTCGCCCCTGCTCTAACCCAACATCAAGGTGAAGTTCTTCATTCCACAACCATTGCTCACTACCCCCTTCCTCCCCCCCTCTCCCCCCCCCCCACTGAATCTTACATTTCTTCCCAGGACTAGCTAACCACCCTCCATCTCTTCTGAAGCCTCAATGTAGTTATAATCTCTTCCCTGGACCTATTGGATCCCTTTCTTCCTCCCTTCAGAAAGAAAGACCAAGGGATCAGAGTCATTGGGGAATGATATTCTGAAGCAGATTAGATTAACAGGGGAAGGAGAGAAGATTTTTTCAATGGATCTATCCTTTAACTTAAGGAGTTAGGAAGGTAGATCCTCATCATCCACCTTAGCCAACTAGATTTTAGCCAATAAAATCAACAGGAACATTTTCAGTCACAATATAGAACCCTCATTGTATATTTCCAAAACTGTAGAGTTCTAAAGAAAAGGATAGAGGATGAAGAATATGGATGGGATATTCCTGACTATCTTTCCAAGCATTATATTGGCTAAAGATTGTTTGTTTAGATATGTAAATAATTTAGAGAAAGATAAGAAAGGTGAGGGAGGTAAACAACAGAGTTTGTAATCACAAGAAGGGCATGGTAGCAAGTGAGGAAATCAATGTTCCTGTTAAATACCTTTGGTTTGTTTCAAATATCTTAGGTTCCTGGGTAGTATCGAAATTGCCTTTTAGTAACCTAATGTTCAGGTCATTGATGGAATAACCTTGACTGGAAGAACGTTCCTCCACAGGAATGTCATTGTGTTCTTCCCTGTGGTGTATTATCTCATCTCTGTCAAAGTTTATTCTTGTCTTAACTTCCAACCTGTTTCACAAATACACATCCCTCCTCACACTTCCTGCACTGATAACTATACACTATATTAGCAGAAGAATATAAATATGATTCTTTTAAGCTAAATATCTTTCCTCTAAGAAAATGGTGTTTACTTCTAGTCCTCAAGAGCCACCATAAGGTCAGGTTTTCAGGATATCCCTAATGAATATGCATGAAATAGATTTGCCTGCACCTGCCTCCACTGCCTCCTGAAAACTCAACTTTTGGAAGTCCTAAAAGGCTGGAAGTGAATACCATTGCCATATGGAGAAGATCTGAAATAATTTAAAAAAGATCTTGAGACATGGCTTTTTAAACTGGCTTACGATAGCAGTAATGAACTATAACTGTTGAGACAAGTTTGGCGCTACCTGCAGAGGAACCCCTGCAGGTCCTCGTCATCAGCAGGTGGAACTGGGCAGTGCGGAGACCCAAATGGACCTTCACCAATACCAGCCCTTGTTCCCCACAGGTTGAGCCCTTGGGTACCGGGGCCAGCTGGACAGGCATGGGTCTCCGGTGACGAGGAATTCCACGACGAGAGAAGAAGATGGAGTTAGATTGTCCGGGTCGAGGCAGGCAGCGATCAAGAGGGGTCCAGCCAATGTTCTGGGGATCAGAGCAGGCGACAGGCAAGCAGAGATCCAATGATGTTCCAGAGCTTGGGGGAGGCAGAAGATAGGCATACGTCCAAGTCATGTACCAAAGTCAGAAGCCAGAAGTCAATCCAAGGGAACGGAGGCAGGAGCAGTAACGAGGTGAGAGGAACAGGATTCAGAACAGGCAGGAACACAGGCAGGAACACAGCAACCAGCAGCTGCATCGGAGTTTGACCTTTTGCTGAGGCATCTGGTGTTGCAAGGGCCAGGGTTAAATAGGACCCCAGGTCTGACATCATCGGGGAGGGCCGCGAGCATTTTCCCATCGCTGGCCCTTTAAATGCAAAAGAGTGGCGCGCAGACGCCTAAGGAGCTGGCCAAAGACTGCTGCAGGATGGCATCCCCATCATGGCGTGCAGAATGCGGCGGGGCCAGAGCTCGTTGAGGGCAGTAGGAAGCGTCGGCGGGATTCCCCATCGCTACAAGGAAACGGAAGAGGTCCCCACCAAGCCGGTAAGCACGGCTGAACATCTCGCTGTGCGGCCGGCCCGCGTAAAAGTAACAACTAATGAGAGCAGTTTTCTTATATTGTTATGAGAGCGTAAACAATAAGAAACCAAGAAACACCTGAGGCATTAAAAATATGGACTCTAAAGGATGTGTGATTTATATTATTTATTAGAGATGTGCATCATTTTTTGTGTTCGTGTCGTTCTTAGTTTTTCGTCCGCCATGGAAAATGTCGTTTTTTTTCAGTTCGGGTCTTTTTTTTCGCGAAAAATCGATTTTTAGTTAGTGCGTGCTAACTCCCCGTTAGCGCGCGCTAACAAAAACCGTTAGATTTTGTTACTTTTTGTTAGTTTTTGTTAGCGCGCGCTAACAAAAACCGTTAGATTTTGTTACTTTTTGTTAGTTTTTGTTAGCGCGCGCTAACAGGAGTTAGCGCGCACTAATCGGAAAAACGAATTTTTGCGAAAAAACGGGAAAATCCTGATTTTTTTCGGGCTCCCTGAAACATGCTGAATTGGACAATTTCGTTGCAATTTTCCAATTCGGCAAAACGAATTCACATCTCTATTATTTATTTGTTAAGTAATATACTTATGTTCTGTTGGTTTTAACTTGTGAACTGCCACAATTGTATACAAATAAATAAATAAAAATAAAGTTGAAGTTCCTGTGATACATACTAGCAGTTTCCAGCTTGATGTCTTTCAGGGTTGCATGCCTTTTTTCTACTTTTTAATTACTATTTAATTATCACCATTTTTTTAAAAATCATAAGTGGAATAACAGAATATTTTCTTGTATAATACATCCTCTAGTAACAATGGCTGTATAGATTATTCATTTTTGTAAGTTTTCCCTGGCTGTGGGAGATATAGGAGATATTCATTCTGTTTTCTTTCTCTGTTTTTATTGCAGCACATCTGCCCTGTGAAGTTTTTATTTTCCTCCCAG
The DNA here is from genome assembly GCF_901001135.1 of Rhinatrema bivittatum. Taxonomy (NCBI): domain Eukaryota; kingdom Metazoa; phylum Chordata; class Amphibia; order Gymnophiona; family Rhinatrematidae; genus Rhinatrema; species Rhinatrema bivittatum. The sequence continues at coordinate 304,142,844 of NC_042615.1, forward strand.
CTCATTTTGGTCCCATTATCGTGGTAATTGTCCTTGGCCAGAGGCCATGCAACAGGGCACTTTCTGGAGCCTTGTGATCATGGACCCTCAATCAGGTCACTGGATTTTGTCATTTCAAGATGAATGTGGTTCTCTTCTCACCAGGACCTGTGGATGCTGTCTCTGTGGCAACCCCAACCCAGGCTGACCTAAGGAACAGAGGACATGTGCCCAGATCCCTCTGTATAGCAGTGTAGGCCAGGGATTCTGATAGTCCCCTACTAATACTGGATCAAGATTATACCATTTAGGTATGGGGGTAGACAGAATGGTATTTGTTGGGTTTCAGCTCCCCATGTGAAAGCTGGCAATGGTAGTTTCATAAGAACATAAGAACTTGCCATGTTGGGTCAGAACAAGGTCCATCAAGCCCAGCATCCTGTTTCCAACAGAGGCCAAACCAGGCCACAAGAACCTGGCAATTACCGAAACACTAAGAAGATCCCATGCTACTGATTAGAGATATGAATCGGAACCGGAATTGGTTCGGATTCCGGTTCTGATTCACATTGTGGTTTTTTTTTGTCCGGCCTGATCGCGGTTTTATCAGCTGCGCCCGAGCCGATAAATAAAAAACCCACCCCGACCCTTTAAAACTAATCCCTTAGCTTCCCCCACCCTCCCGACCCCCCCAAAAAACATTTTACAGGTACCTGGTGGTCCAGTGGGGGTCCCAGGAGCGATCTCTCGCTCTCGGGCCATCGGCTGCCACTAATAAAAATGGCACCGATGGCCTTTGCTCTTACCATGTGACAGGGTATCCGTGCCATTGGCCGGCCCCTGTCACATGGAGGGAGCACTGGATCGCCGGCGCCATCTTTAAAAATGGCACAGGCCATCCAGTGCTCCTACCATGTGACAGGGGCCGGCCAATGGCACAGATACCCTGTCACATGGTAAGGGCAAAGGGCCATCGGCGCCATTTTTATTAGTGGCAGCCGACGGCCCGGGAGCGGGAGATTGCTCCCGGGACCCCCACTGGACCACCAGGTACCTGTAAAAAGTTTTTGGGGGGGGTTGGGAGGGTGGGGGAAGCTAAGGGATTCGTTTTAAAGGGTTGGGGTGGGTTTAGGGGTTATTTTTGTGTGCCGTTTTTCCCGTCCTCCCCCAAAATGATAAGAGAACCCCCACGTACAATATCGTGGGGTTTTCCTATCGTTTTGGGGGAGCCCCCGATTTCTGATGATTTTGAAAATATCGACGATATTTTCAATCGACCGAAGCCCAATTCACATCCCTACTACTGATGCAATTAATAGCAGTGGCTATTCCCTAAGTAAACTTGATTAATAGCCGTTAATGGACTTCTCCTCCAAAAACTTATCCAAACCTTTTTTGAACCCAGCTACACTAACTGCATTAACCACATCCTCTGGCAACAAATTCATTCCAGAGTTTAATTGTGCGTTGAGTGAAAAAGAATTTTCTCCAATTAGTCTTAAATGTGCTACTTGCTAACTTCATGGAATGCCCCCTAGTCCTTCTATTATTCGAAAGTGTAAATAACCGATTCACATGTACTCGTTGAAGACCCTCAGCCATCTCTTCTCCAAGCTGAACAGCCCTAACCTCTTCAGCCTTTCATCATAGGGGTGCTGTTCCAACCCCTTTATTATTTTGATTGCCCTTCTCTGTACTTTCTCCATCGCAACTATATCTTTTTTGAGATGCGGCGACCAGAATTGTACACAGTATTCAAGGTGCGGTCTCACATGGAGCGATATAGAGGCATTATGACATTTTCTGTTTTATTAACCATTCCCTTCCTAATAATTCCTAACATTCTGTTTGCTTTTTTGACTGCTGCAGCAAACTGAGCCGACAATTTTAAAGTATTATCCACTATGATGCCTAGATCTTTTTCCGGGGTGGTAGCTCCTAATATGGAACCTAACATCGTGTAACTACAGCAAAGGTTATTTTTGCCTATATGCATTACCTTGCACTTGTCCACATTAAATTTCATCTGCCATTTGGATGCCCAATCTTCCAGTCTGGCAAGATCCTCCTGTAATGTATCATAATCCGCTTGTGATTTAACCTTACAGGTTGATTTTAAAAGCATTGCTAGTGCAAAAGTGCCCACATATGCGCTTATGTGGGCCACGTGCAAGTAAAATGAATTTTAAAAAGCCACAAATTACATGCGCAGATGAGAAATAAGAGGCCAGAAAGTGGGCACAGCATGGGTGTTCCGGGGCGGGGCCAAGACATAATGCACATAACTCTGAATTTTAAAAACAAAACCCACAGCACGCGTATGCTAGATATCCGCATAACTTTACTGCTGCTCCTGTAGATCTCAAGCTTTAGAGCTTATAAAACAGGGTGAGGGGTCCGGGTCAACTAGGCAGCATGCAAGATGAAGAACCAAAGGGGTCTGAAAGACCTTGCTAACTGGACAAACTGGTGGACTAATTGAAAAACTGGGAATGTGCCTTGCGCAAGCATGTTTTAAAATTCACTGACATACGAATGTAACAGCCAACAATCCTATTGAGGACATGCGCACTAGCTGTGCTCAAGTAATCTCTTAAAATTAGAAGCATATTTACCTGCATAAGTTCGCACCCAATTAAAAATTCTAGCATTTCCTCGCTCGGGCGCTGATACACACTTGTATGTGCACACGCATGCTCATTTTTCTAGAGGGATCACCATTTTACCCTCGTGAGCCCTGAGAGAAGGAAGAAGGAGGGGAGATGGACTACAACCATGGCCCATGAGTATCTACTGAAGATTGGGAGAAAGAGGAGGAGAAAAAGACATCACCCTTGATACCTCTAGAGGAGGTAAGAGATAAAGACTAAACACTTTAAAATTACATTTGGATAATTCATCTACATTGGGAAGGAAGTATTATTGCTTGCCATTGGAGGGAAGAAATCGAGTAACTATTGGAGAGACATGTGAACTAAAGAAAGACTTTAAGAAACCACAAACTTACTTTCAGAGACGGTAAATTTTAAACAGGCATGCGGGCGCACAAATGTGCGTGCATTCATCGGCCTGCACCCAGAGACGCGGCCATTTTATAAAATATGCACATATATGCATGCATGTTATAAAATAGAATGACCGCTATAATGGGAAGCACATCCCATTACTCAGATTAAAGGGGAGTGAAGGGGAAGAGAAAGCCAATGTAGGCAGAACTAGTGGTGGAGAGGAGAAAACTACACTTCTCAGAGGGCCACAGGGCTGATGGAAAAGGAGATTTGCATAAGACAAGGAACCAGGTAGTGACCTGATTAAGAAGGAATTACCAAATATACAAAACTGGTGGGGAAACCAAACAAAAGATGACAACATGGAGAAAGAAGGAGGGGAAGTGGCTGGTATCTAACAGCAGAGAAAGTCCCCAACTGGATTGCAGCAGGAGGAATAGGAAAGGCTGAAATCCTTAGCATGAAAAAGTGAGTAATTCAGCTTTTGGGTTTCTTACAAAGTGGGAGGTGGCAATCCTCCCCAGTCCATGAAAAAGTGGGCTGGGGCATGGCAGCTGACTATGAACTGCCTTATATGTAAGTCCTTATGCTGGGAACAAAACAGCCAGCACTGAATTGCCGCACAGTGAAGTGCTTGGGCTGTGGACGGTATTGGAGGGAAGAACCAGAGCTAATCCAGACTCAGATGTGCTTCTAGCCCATATTCCGGCTCCGTTGGTCGTAGGATCCTGCAGAGGGAACTGGCCTGGGGAAGCTCAAGCAGTGGAATTCTACCCGGCGGGTCTCTACACCGCGGACACATGTGCACACAATTTTAAGTGGGTGTGCGCTATGCACGCAAATGCCGCTTCTACTGAGTAAGTGGCGGGATTTTAGTAGATGCCTGCTGCCATTTACAGTCTTCCCAGTTCATTCCCAGTTTGCCCAGGTAAGGGATAGGACTTCCAAAACCCCCTGGTTTAATAGCCTCCCATTTCCCCTGTTAGCCCCTATGTTTAAAAACCCCATGGATCTATTTTTCTTTATTTTATTACTTACACATCCTCCATAGCAGAAGTAAAGTTACACAGCAGGGGACCTCAGTGCAAACTTGTGCGCTTATGTATTTACACGCAAATTTGAAGTTGAAATCCAGGAATGCTCATGCCCTGCTCAGACCTCGCCCCCACCTCTTTTTTGTGAACTTTTCATTTATGCGTGTAGTGGGAGATATGTGAGTATGCGGGCTCCTTTTAAAATCCGCTCAGCATGTACCGGCCCGACATATTTGTGTATCTTCCGGGATTTACAATTCACCTTTAAAAGTATTTGTATCAGTTTGAAACTGAAGTACACAGCTGTAAAGACTAAAACTCATCAATGCTCTTTATCAGTAAAAGAAAAATGTTAGAAACCACCAAACAACTCTTATGTGTCTTGTTGATGTAATGACTTCATTATTCTTTTTGCTGAGATTATCAGTGCTGTGTGAAAGAGAGTTAAATATGGGAAAAGTAAGTAGCAACTTGAGGGCCTTGAAAAGAAACGTTCTCTCCATGCAGGAAACTCTGGAAATAAATCCAATGTTATAGCTGCAGTGTCCATCTAAAATAAAAATGTGAGATATGGCCTCTGGGACTATTATCCGGATTCAAGCATCCAGGGTTACAGCAGTGCAAAGCATTCCCACTGAGACACTAGGTGAGCCCACCTCCCTGGAAATTTTAGGTTTTAGGGTTATATTCCTTCTATTTCAGGTTAAAGTGAAATTTCAGAATATTACCCTTGTATATAGCATGTACTCACATATATGCCATTTTATAAGCCTAAACATATGCGCATAAATAAGGGTTTGCATCTAAATATACATGTTTAAAAAAAGGGAGGTCTGGGGCATTTTGGGGTGCCAATAGACTCTCCCAGCAGACCCTCTTGTGAATTGCTGATTTTCAAGAGATTTAACACGTTTAGATTTGGCAACTTTACTTGCGTATATTTACACCTGCTCATTATCTGGCATAAGTGATATTAAACATGCTTATTGTGGGAGGTTTGGGTGAATGGGGTGGAGGGAGTTCAGACTGAAACCCAGGATGGTCATGATGACCTTGCAATGGACTGGGATAACTGGTGGAGCAATCAGAAATCAGGTTAATTTCCTTCATGTATGCATGGTAGAAAATTTGCCGACTTACATGTGTAAATGGAGATTTACACGGATATGTCCTACTTAAATTTTGCAGGTAAAATCTCTGCACATATAATTGTAAAATAGAAAGTACAAATATGACCATTTATTTGATTATATACGCAAAAAGAGGTTCAGCACCATTTACCTGATACTTTCCGACTTATCCAACAAACTGGCAGAAAGCTGCCTCTTAGCTGGATAAATAGTGGTTTGGGGACTTAGCTGGCTAAGGGGGCCATTTTCTATCCCTATCGCATGCGAAAAGGGACTTTTCACATGCAATAGCTAGATAGGGCCGGAGTCGGGGCAGCGGCGGGACCGGAAGAGGAGGAGTCGGGGCGGCAGCGGGACAGACGTGGCGGAAACTTCGCTGGCAGCGATAAGGTAAGACCCGTTATCGCCGCCAGTAGTGTGCCCAATAGCACCACCTTTCACGGTGGCAGGAGCCACCGCCGTGACTCACGGCAGGCCCACCGCCATTGCCTGCTCTTCTTGCAGCAGGGAACCACTGCCGCTGCTGTTCTACTGCGGCAGGAGCTGCGCTAGCACACTCCATGCGGCCCGGAGGCCGCTGGCACTTTCCTCTTGTGGCTGGAGCCACGCTGTAACAGGCTACATGGTCTGGAGACCGCCAACCTGCTCCTCTTGTGGCAGGAGCCGCGCTACCACTTCCTATGCAGCTAGGAAGCCGCTAACAAGGGGAGAGGGCCTCAGCCCCGGCCTTGGCTGCACCTCGGAGCCACCCTTGGTCCACCTCCTGCGGCTGGGAAAGCTGCCTTCTAGTGTCAGGCCTGCTCGGGGCCTGCTCCTCCTCCTGGACTCAGCGTTGCAGCATGGGCGTTGTCCAGGGTCCTGCTAGGGGGCGAGGCCACATCTTCCTTCCCTTCTTAAAGGGACAGCGAGGGAGTGGTGCTTACTGATGTCATCATTGGATCCACCTCTTCCTGCAGTATAAAAAGGTCCAGCTTTCATTCCTTCCTTGCCTTCGCAAGGAGCCAGTCCTCCTTAGGACTTCTCATCATCTGCTTCTCAAGGCACTTCGTTATATGTAGGATCCTGTGACTTCATGATGTCCTCACACTACGTCTACATCTTCGTCTCTTCAAGGTCTCCAGATGTCTTGTCTTGATGTCTTCTTTATCCGGTTGATCTTCGTCCTGGCAGCGCAAGTCTCCATAAGGTTCCAGCTTCTTATTTTAACCTTCATCCTAGAGGCATCCCCTCAAATCTTCAACTTTGGATCCTTGGAGTCTGCACCCTGCCTCCACTTCACGAATGAAGCTGTGCAGGGTGCATTTTGGAACAGGCTTCATCGGAGTCTTCACTTCATCGCCTATCTTCCTTGTGTGGGGAACCACCAGCGTGGTCCGTGACCTGTCTTCATTGGCTGAGTATATGGGCGCGTGATATGCAGTACCAACTCAGCTCTGTCAACTTCTGTGGGGAACCACTAGCATGGTCCACGACCAGCCTTCCCAGGCTGTGTAGGGCATGCTGTCTGCATGGCCCAAGACCAGTCCTGCTAGGTTGTGTAGGGTGCAAGATGTCCAATACCAACCAAGTCCTCTTCAAGCCACTTATGGCCTTCCAGAGTTTCTTCATATATGTGACCAGAGTTCCTCTTCACTCCACGTATCCAGATTGCATTTCTTCATGTCGAAGTTTCGTCTTACTTCACGTATCCAAAGTGAAGTTCCACTTCACATATCCTGAGTCTTGTCTCACTTCGTCTTCATCTTTGATGTCCTCATCCTCTGACCACTGTCTGCCCTGTCGCAGTTGCTGCTCCGTGTGGAAGATCCAAAAGGGCTTGGAGTAGTGGGAGGACCACTCATGAGACCAAAATTGCGTTGTTTGGGTCTCTTTCTATGCGTACAGGTGTGGCTGTAGTCAAGGTCATCATTTTTCCTTTTCAGCCCATGCTGGGGCACCTCTAACCTGCCTCGGTGCCTGCCGGAGCTCCTCTGTGGCTGTATTGGGGCCCAGAGACACATGAAAACATCAGAGATGGAACCACTGCCCGCGTTTCCACAACACAGATCTGCACAAGGCCATATATGCATATATGGACTCTCACACAGTTATTTATTTGATTTACATTCTGCTTTTCAGCTTCTTCATAGTAGGTTACATTCATAAGAACATAAGAACATAAAAAATTGCCAACTGGGTCAGACCAAGGGTCCATCAAGCCCAGCATCCTGTTTCCAACAGAGGCCAAACCTGGCCGCAAGAACCTGGTAATTACCCAAACACCAAGAAGATCCCATGCTACTGATGCAAATAATAGCAATGGCTGTTCCCTAAGTAAACTTGATTAATAGCAGTTAATGGACTTTTCTTCCAAGCACTTATCCAAACCTTTTTGAACCCAGCTACACTTACTGCAGGTATTATGTGTATTTGAAAGGTATCCTCTATTTGTATACTCACTCCACTGTTTATCCTTTTCCACTGAGAAAATTGACCATTTAATTATACACTCTGTTTCCTGTCTTTTAACCAGTTTGTAATCCACAAAAGGACATTGTCTCCTATCCCATGACTTTTTTAGTTTTCTTAGAAGCCTCTCATGAGGGACTTTGCCAAATGCCTTCTGAAAATCCAAATACACTACATCTACTGGTTCACCTTTATCCACATGTTTATATTAACCCCTTCAAAAAAATGAAGCAGATTTGTTAGGCAAGACTTCCTTTGGGTAAATCCATGTTGACTGTGTTCCATTAAACCAAGTCTTTCTATATGCTCTACGATTTTGATCTTTAGAATAGTTTCCACTATTTTTCCCGGCACTGAAGTCAGGCTCACTAGTCTATAGTTTCCCGGATCCTCCCTGGAGCCCTTTTTAATTGGGGTTACATTGGCCACCCTCCAGTCTTCAGGTACAATGAATGATTTTAATGATAGGTTACAAATTTTAACTAATAGATCAGAAATTTCATTTTTTAGTTCCTTCCGTACCCTAGGATGCATATCATCCGGTCCAGGTGATTTGCTACTCTTTAGTTTGTCATGGCCTACTACATCTTCCAGGTTCACAATGATTTGGTTCGGAACTGGTATCTCCCCAACATCCTCATTAGTAAACATGGAAGCAAAGAATTCATTTAGTCTTTCTGCAATGGCCTTATCTTGTTGAACACTTTTAACCTTTGCAGCTGCACCTTTCTGTTTTTTCTAACTATTTTCCTCATTTTATCAAAGTGAGGGAAAAAGGACTGAAAAGGAAAAATGGAGGATTTATTTATTCTCCCCCTTCCAGTTATTAGTTTAAATTTGATCATGTTATGATCACTATTGCCAAGTGGCCCCACCACCATTACCTCTCTCACCAAATCCTGCATCCACTAAGAATTAAATCTAAAATAGCTCCTTCTCTCATTGGTTCCTGAACCAATTGCTCCATGAAGCAGTCATTTATTACATCCAGGAACTTTATGTCTCTAACAAGTCCTGATGTTACATTTACCCAGTCAATAGTGGGATAATTGAAATCTACCATTATTATTGCACTGTCAAATTGGTTAGCTTCTCTGATTTCTCTTAGCATTTCATCGTCTGTCTGACCATTTTGTCCAAGAGGATGGTAGTATACTCCTGTCACTATACTCTAACCCAACACACATGGGATTTCTACCCATAGGCAGAAGAACACCAGCACACAGCACTATTCTAAGAATGCGCATTTTAATAATCTATGAACTCTACCTCACAATAAACATAATTGTAAACACAATATATATGATTTTTACCCGTGAACAGTACCTTACAGGTACACCTGGTCATGACCTACTTCACTAAACAAGTGATTGCCTTTAACGATTTATTGTAACTGAACCTTTTGTGGCAACTGTTAGAATGTACTATAGTATGCACCCACCTTCATTAATTTATGTGCCTACATTTAAACTGTTGCGATGGTATATTACTTAGCGACGGTATAGAAAAGATTTTAAATAAATAAATAAATATTAGGAGTTACCACCCAGAAAAAGATCTAGGCATCATAGTGGATAACCCATTGAAATTGTCGGCTCAGTGTGCTGCGGCAGTCAAAAAAGCAAACAGAATTTTAGGAATTATTAGGGAATGACGAATAAAATGCCAAATAAAATGGAAAATGTCATAATGCCTCTGTATCGCACCATGGTGAGACCACACCTTGAGTACTGTGTACAGTTCTGGTCACCACATCTCAAAAAAGATATAGTTACACTGGGGAAGTTACAGAGAAGGGCGACCAAAATGAAAAAGGGGATGGAACAGCTCTCCTAAGAGGAAAGGCTAAAGAGGTTAGGACTGTTAAGCTTGGAGAAGAGTCAGCTGAGGGAGGATATGACAGAGATCTTTATAATCATGAGAGGTCTAGAACGGGTAGATTTGAATTGGTTATTTACTCTTTCGGATAATAGAAGGACTAGGAAGCACTCCATGAAGTTAGCAAGTAGCACATTTAAAACTAATTGGAGAATTTTTTTTTCACTCAGCGCAAAATTAAGCTCAGGAATTTGTGCCAGAGGATGTGGTTAGTGCAGTTAGTGTAATTGGGTTTAAAAAAAGGTTTGGAGAAGTTTTTGGAGAAGGCCATTTACTGCTATTAATCAAGTTGACATAGGGATTAGCCACTGCTATTACTGGCATCAATAGCTTGGGATCTACTTAGTGTTTGGGTACTTGCCAGGTACTTGTAGCTTGGATTGGCCACTGTTGGAAATAGGATGCTGGGCTTGATGGACCCTTGGTCTGATCCAATATGCCAGTTTCTTATGTTCTTATGTTTAAGATCAAAACTCAGCTCGCCCTATTCTCAGTAAGGAAGACAGACTGCTTAACAATTAATACTAACTCCATCCATATAGTCATAATAATTATGATTCCATACCTGAAACTAACATCTGACCAGGGTCAGTATGGCTCAGCACCAAAACCTGAGAACTATACTTGTACTCTATTTTTGTACCCTGTAATTTTATTTTACTATCATCCTTATATCATTTTTTCTGTTTATTCTTTTAATCAATGTATTTATTACTTTAGCAACACATGTACAAACTGCCATACAAATCAAGCTTCCTGAATCTGAATCTCTCAGTTCTCACCCTCCTACCAAGTGCCCTCTCCACACCCCAGCAGTCTCTCTCAGTGTCCTCCACATGATGAGAAAGAGAGACTTGTGGGGAGGAGGGGCAGTGAGAAAAACTGCTGAGGACAGGGGTTGAGACTTGAGGGGGAGACTGCTGGGGAAAGGGTGGGGTGTGTGAGATGAACCTCGTCCCCCTCACCCCACCCTGTCTCCAGCAGTATCTCTCTCAGTACCTCTCAATCCAGCAGTACATCTCCCTCTCTCTCCTCTAAAGTACCTAATTCCCCAATCTTTTCCCAGCAGTCTCTCTCAACCTCCTCTGGCCTCAATAGTCTTGCTCTCATCTCATCCCCGCTCTCTTCTCCCTCTGGCCCCAGCACTCTGTCTATCTCTTGTCAATCTCACTCCTCCATGCCCCATTAGATCTATCTCCAGCAGAGTAGTCACAGATTCAAGTCCCTCCCTTCACCTATCCCTGGCAGCGCCTGTTCATCCAAGTGCTTCCTAGCTCAAGTCCACATCCTCTGCTCCCTGAGCCCCTGCTGGCCATGCCCCCAGCAATCCTAACATCGACACTGCTCATTGTTATGACCAGAGGGAATGTGAACCCTTGGACCGACAGGAGGTTGTTGATAACCTTAGGAGATGGCCTTTCAGGTTCCCCGTCGGGTGGCGAGGCGGAACAGAAGTTGAGACTGGTTGGTTTTTCAGTGCCAAAGACTTGGATGGTCGTGGAGAGGGCGGAGAGGCGTGAAGTCGGAGCAAGGGATAGTTGGATCTTCGCCACTGAAGACCCGTGGTCCCCCCAGGAGGAGCCCGTAGGGACCCAGGCCGCTGAGACTTAGGTGGACCTTTGAGTGGTCAAAGAGGCATGAGGACGGTACAAGGGCCAGCTGGATCTTCGCCGCTGGAAGTCCATGGTACAAGGGCCGCTGGGGTGGGCCCTTGAAGGAGGATGGTCCAAGAGAAGTCCGAAGTCACACACCGAGAAATCACCGCTTGCCAGTCCAAAGTCACACACTGAGGAATCACCGAGAAGAAGCAGGAACCAGGAACCGAAGCACCAGGAGACTCACCGGAGTGAACAGACTTGTAGCACATAAGTTGCCAAGTCAAAGAGTGAATGGAGGGAGTCTCCTTATTTACGTTATTTATTTATTTATTTACTATTTTTCTATACCGGCTTTCAAGGCAGGGGTCACATCAAACCGGTTTACATTTAACAGGGTGTGCAATATACAGAGAACTCGCGCAACTATAACTGGTGCATGATTAAAGGAATTGCAGTTACAATAAAACAGGGAAGTACACAACTGGGAGCAGAGGAGGAAGAAGAAGAAAAGAGAGATTAACTGACAGCAAATTATTTACAACGATTATTTACAGAGATGCAAAATTAATTCCAATGTGGTAGAAATGAAGTCGTGAATGAGGTTCCCCTGGTCTGGTCCATTAGGAACAGCTGCAAGCAATAAAGAGGACGAGGCCCCTTTAAATCAGCCCAGGGGGCATGGCCTCGCGCCTAAGGAGGTGGCGGCCATCTTGGATCCTCAGAAGTCCTGTAGACCGGCCCGACGCCGCGAGGGGAGGCCTGGGGCATCTCCCCCACCAGCCATCACCGCGGGAAGGTAAAGCAGGGTGCGGAGATGTCCGGGTTGGGTACCTCAGCGCTGCCGCGACGGCCCGATGCCGTGGCACACAACACTCATGCTGAGTTCAGCAGCTTCGCGCTGCCTCTCTCTTTTCTACTTGCCAGCACTAATCCCATTCCTTCAACCAGTTCTCTTTCTCTTTGGTTTGGGCCCGCATGGTGTGGACAGACTAGATCCTGCTTCTCTTCGGCCTCGTGCAGCTGCAACAACTGAGACAGTCTCCTGGATCATGCCCGTTGGCCCTGCACTGCTTTGACACTGCTTCTTTATCATAACCATGTGTGGCCACATTCCTGAGGGTGGTTCTTTGCCATTGGACCTGTGGGACTACAAGGACAGAATTGGGTGGATCTAATAGCAAAGGCCCACCTGTGCCTACTTACACCCCTGAACCCTGAATTAGTAAAAAGCTAATAGGATTTCCAGATAATGTGGTTAAATAAATCCATTCCAACACCTGACAGAGTGATAAAAACCCCTTGCAATTATCCCACACCCAATCATGGTGGATATGCTGACTGCTGGCCTGAGACTGCAACCAAGAAAAAAGTTGATGTTTTACTTTCTTAAGACTGTGATTCTACAGAGAAGGAAACCCAGTTTCAGCTTAGGAATGATATTTGAGCATTAACTTGTAGAACTAGGCAACAATGACTTCAGCACAGCTGAATCTTTGCTAACAGCATCAATGAACCTCTGGCAAGACCATCCACCTAAGTCATTGCTGCCCAAGTGCACGATAAATACATCTGGGTGTATCAATGACAGATTTTTCTTTTGGACCATAGGGAGCAACTATTCCCTCTGTTCCATGGGTGCTGCCATGGCTTCAAAGAGGCACCCCCAGCCACAGAGCTCTTGAGTGGATTCACCCCAGCCCTGCTATAAAGGGCACTGTTCTAGCTTCAGAGGGGGTTCCCATCTTCTGCTGCACCCCAGAGGGAGCCCACCCATCCCATGGTCATGGAGGGCACCAATTCCAATTACTGCAAAAAGGCACCGCTGGTGCTAAAGCTGGCCCATATCCATCCCATCCCAGTTGCCCACTTATTCTTTTCACATTGCTAAGGATACATCCCAGCTGCAAGCCACAGAATGTGACCCGAAAGATTTCTCCTTATCCAAAAGAGTCTGGGTTATTTTGTTCCTGTCTCTTTGAAAGCCCCCATCTGGGTAGAAGAGAATTCAAGATCTCCTACAGCACCCACTTTTCCAGTGCTTAAGTACAAAGCTCTGTAAACAATCAGCAGTACTTGCAGGGCTGTCACCCAGACATTCGGCCTCCTAGATCTCCTACTTAGTTTCTCAGACAGAGTCTGAATGCCCTGTATTTCTGCTAGGATTTCCAGTAATTACTGAACTTGCAGTCTGGGAGACAGACGCAGCAGCTGGTTTCAAACCCGGCAAATCACTATGGGGCAATTTTCAAATAGCTTTCATATCTACAAACTATGCAGGCAGTTTTATGTGGCTATTTTATGAACATTTTCAAAAGAGAAAATATCTGTGTCATTGCTCTTGAAAAATGAGCGAGTACAAAGTGCGCACACTAAAAGCATCCACATATTTTGCAACCTGCTATTTTTGCAGGTAGCAGAGCAGGAGGGCAAAACAGTGTGTTTTACATTCGAAAATAAAATGTACATGGGCTATTTTCTTCCTTCGACCTAAACATGCCCACAGGAATACCTCTTTCTAATACAGCCTAAAGTACATGTGCCATGAAACCAAGGCTGGACTAATGTGGTGTGTGTAGGCAATGGGAGAAGGAGGGGTTCCCCCCCCCCCCCCCCCCCCCACTGCAGGGATGGAGCAGGACAATTTCCTCTCACAAATCCTGTCCTTTCAGGACATTCCATCCCCTCCCCCCCCCCCCCCCCCCATACACACACACCCCTCCTAGTCACCACTTATCTTTGTTATCTGAGGTGGCAGAGATTTAAAAAAATTCAGCACAGGGCCTCCTGCAGCCCTCGCATGCTGTCAGAGCTGTGGCGCCCCCATCCCTCGCAAGGTGCAGGAGGAGGGGATGGGGGACTGCAGGATCTGTCAGCATGGGAGAGCTGCAGGAGGCCCTGTGCTGCTTCTACCACCACCCTGGAGCTGGTGCCGCTACAGAAAACAAGTGATGCCGCAGTGGCATGCCCAGATGAAGGCATGGCCCTCCAATGCCTATAAAAATTTGGCGCCAGAGGTAGTTGCCTACATTGCCTATGAATAAGTCCGGGCCTGCACTGAACCTTTTAACAGTACTGAGTAGGGCGATTTTCAGTCAGGTCATCTTACCTGGTATTTAAGTGGTTAAATACCTTTTATTGCCCTCTACCTGCACCCTACATCCTCTCCAATTTAGTGTATGAATCCAGGCTAAATTGATTAAGTGTTCTCTTGAGCCTTACATTTTCTTTTCTTGTATTTTCTATTTGCAGGGCGGATGAATCACCAATTTCCACTGCTACTACAATAATGAATGATGTGTCATCATTCATTATTGTACATTTTCATGTTCAAAAACGTTGAAGGCATGGAAGTTCATTTTCCAGTGATGGGTTACAGGTTTTGTATGTATAATTGAATGCTCCTGTTCCGCCCATTGTTTCCTAAGGAGCAGGGGTATGCAATTTTCCGAGCATATTTAAATGAGCCAGTGTGGTGATTGAACTGTGAGCAAGCATTTTTGGCTTCCTTTTCATCATGACAATGTTTTTCTGTCCTTTCCAGATGTTGTTGATGCTAGAATAGATTTGCATGTCTAAAACGGACTAATGAGGCTCCTGGATAATGTAGAGAAGTAGATAATGTGGTTTGCATTGGAGAAGGAGTGTCAGTGTAATCTGCCTGCCCCCAACCCCGCCCTATGTAAATAAGGTTTTATATTGGCTTTTCGGATTGTATGGGGTTTCTCAGACAACGGTTTCAAAGACAGGCTCCAAATATTTTTTATTTGTCTGGCCCATAGTATTTAATCTCCCCTACTCTTCCTTCAGTGTCTATAAGTAGGACACAATATACACCAACTGGAACATTTAAAAATCCCTTTTAAGTCTGAAGTGTCTGAAGAAATGGAAGGACCCATTTTTCTGTTTTAAAAATACTAAAGATTGACTAATCTAAGAACCTAGACTGTCAGGATATATAGCACAAGAAAAAAAAAACTGAACATATTAAGAAACAAAGCCAGAATAACAATTCAGCACGCACAGACTTCAAGCAAGCAAGCTGTGGACTGATATATGAAAGGCTTGGAACAATTGTTCAAAGCATCCAGTTTAACAGTTTTCAGAAAGTTAAAAATGAATATGTGCTCCAAAACTTTTGGCTTCTTCCAACCATTTTAAAAAATGGTTCTGACCCTCCCGACATAGCCAGAGTGCTGAAACATGGTCTGTGTCGGGGACCGAAATCTGCTGCACCCTTAAATAAAAGATGGAATTGCTTGCAAAGATCTCATTGATTGAACTTTTGCTTTGAACTTTCAAGGATCCTTATATTTTTTAGCGCTATAATGTGTGTATACAGTTTTCCATTTTCACGAAACATGACTTGATGCCTTGAGCTCACGCAACAGACTTATCCAACTCACAGATTCCCAGAAGGGTTTTCTGGAGTCCTAAGAGTAAGGCCAGAAATCGAAAGAGGGAAAAACTCCTAAATACCTCTCATAACTTCAAAAACAACTCCCACTGCCCCCCGAGTTCTCAGTAGAGAAATGCTATAAAATCTCTCAAAGGGCTCCCTCAGAGGCAGGGGCTGCGTTTGAATGGTTCATCCCCTTCTTCATTAACCTGTACTGCACTGACACTGTAGCACTGGTTCCCAACCCTGTCCTGGGGACCACCCAGCCAGTCGGGTTTTCAGGATACCACAATATGCATGAGAGAAAATTTGCATGCACTGCCTCCATAACATGCAAATTTTCTCTCTTGCATATTCATTGTGGATATCCTGAAATCCCGACTGGCTGGGGGGTCCCCAGGACAGGGTTGGGAACCAGTGCTACAGTGTCAGTGCAGTACAGGTTAATGAAGAAGGGGATGAACCATTCAAACGCAGCCCCTGCCTCTGAGGGAGCCCTTTGAGAGATTTTATAGCATTTCTCTACTGAGAACTCGGGGGGCAGTGGGAGTTGTTTTTGAAGTTATGAGAGGTATTTAGGAGTTTTTCCCTCTTTCGATTTCTGGCCTTACTCTTAGGACTCCAGAAAACCCTTCTGGGAATCTGTGAGTTGGATAAGGACAGAGGAGGTGGTGACCCCAATGCCAGGATCTTCCAGTGTTATCCTCAGCTTTGGGAAAAGATCTTTTTGTAAGAAGATCTGACAGGAAGCTTTGTCTGCCCATCAGAAGGAATAACCAGAGCTGCTGTTACAGCCTCCCATCAGGGATTGGTATGTATGAACCAAGAGAACACTGAAACCCAGCTAACTGTGAGTAAAGAAATAATCAAGAACACTGAGAACACCCATCCAGAGTCTTCACCCTGGGGAGAGAAAAGCTTGGGTTCTCTGTGCAGTGACTTTCTATTTTAACCAGTGTGGATGGGGTGTTCTGCCCATCTAAGGGATTACGCTGCCCACTTGGGGACCCTATTTTTCCAGGCCCTGGAGGGTAGACGTTCCCTTGCCCTGGTATAAAAGATTCCTGCATAGATAAAGGAAAGAGATTTTGACAGAGAAGAAATCCTGTGGTGCCGTGGATTAAGTTTAATTGTGCCATTCTCATCCGACTTTTTGCAACAGTAAAGAAGTTTAATTCTGGACACCAACCAAGTGACTCCTGTGTGGTTATTGGCACATATAGCATACGCAATGAGGAAACAGCGCCCTTCTCCCAGGGACACAGATGAAGGTACAAAGGGTCGCCCCTAGCACTCTGGGACGTACACTCCCCCCCCCCCCCCCCCCACCAACGAAGGATCCTAGCCTTGGGGGAGAGAGGGAGACATGCTAGTGCTAGCCAGGTGTGATTCCAGCCTCCAAGAGAAATGACATTATTTTATGGCCCCACTGGAGTGCAGTAAGCTTCCCCAGGTGGGGTTACAGACATAGTTCATATTTTCTGTGAACAGCAAGTTTATTTTGAAAGATTTATTCTTGTTATTCAGGAAAAGAAACCTTGCTGTTTTTATGTGGGTGGTTTGGCGTGCTGGACAAATTTGCAAGATCATTTTTTAACAGGTCTGTTATTTTGGCAGCTACTCCTTTGGGTGGACGCCCTTTGAACCCCCACCCCCAAGCTGTTTCTGAGTGTTAATGCATTAACAGAAAAAGCTAAACATTTTCCATTTATCACCGTTGACACTGGCCTTTTGGTGGAATATTCTGCATCAGAAAACCATTTGATGAGCTGACTGATGATGAGCTAAAAGATGATACTGATAGTTACCCTAAATGGAAACCATAACATGACAGTTTTGCAGTATAGCTTGTTATCTGTAATATTATCCTGCCTAGGAGCTAAAGAAAAAGAGGTCCAAAAGCGAGTAGCCATGTTATCCAGGTAAAGTCATCCGGACAAATTAAGTCAAATATTCAAAGGAGAAGTCTCCCACTGAATATACTCAACTACAGTTAGGCACGAATTTTACCCAAATAACTTTACCCATGCTTCTGAATATACTCAGAGTTATCTGAGTTTACCTTGATGCCTTCAACCTTAACTGGCTATATTCAACACATAGTCAGTTAAGGGGAAAAAAAATCTCCAGGAGAGCAGGGCCAATCCCACCTTCACCCATCCCGTCAAATTCTTGAAAAAATGTAAAGGCATAACACCCAATCCCCCCCCCCCCCCCCCCATACACACACACACACACACACACACAACTAAACCCCAAATTGAAAAAATTGGCCCAAGGCTCCCACCCCTAATATCCCCCCCCCCCCCCGATAAAATCACAGGTCTAGCTCCAGGCCCCCTCCTGCCATCTACCTAGAGCCCCTCCCCCCATTCTCCTACACCATCTGGAACTCCCCCAAATCCCCAAGACCACGAGGAATGCAGTCGATTCTTCCACTCCCAGTAGGGTCCAGGGTCCAGTGTTCAGAGTCCTAACTGATAGCATTGTTGGTAGTGTATGCTTTCAGCACCGCTGTCAGAGCAACACTGGATGCTGCTGGGAGGGGTAAGAATCTACCACACTCCTAGCAGCCTTGGGGGTTTTAGGGGTGTTCCAGATGGGTCAAGAAAGTGAGGATTTTGATATCATATTGGGGGGGGAGGCATTGGGCCAATATGGCTGCAATTTTTTTAAATTTTATTATGGGGAGTTAGGGGATGGAGAGGATCAGACACTATATCCTGATTTTTTTTTTATTCTTTTGGGTGGTAGAAGGATCGGCGCTCCTGTTCTGGCATATTTTTATTTTTACTTAACCAGTTAAATGTTGAATATTCAATTCAATTCCAACCAACAATCCCAAGAAGTCCAATCATTCAAAGTGGTAATACAATGCATCCAACAGAAATTACAGCTCACACAGAACACACATTTTAATGCGGCTTAGTAACTAGACCCCTAAGTTTGTACCTGAGGCAATGGAGAGTGAAGTGGCTTACCCAAGGTCACAAGGCATGTCAGCAGGACTTAAACCTTGCTTCTCTGGTTCGCAGCCTACTATTCTAACCACTAGGCCAGCAGCTCTCAACCAGTATGTTGGGTCATCAAGAGCTGGGAGGTATGTCACCAAAATTTGACATAGCAAGCTCTCTCCACCATGGCCATGATCACCGCAGCCATCAGCCTGGCTCAAAAATGGGGGCCTTCCTCCCTGCTCCGTGGCCATGATCACACCATTACTAGCTGCGTGGGAGGAGAGATGGCTCAAGGCACTTTCCCATTATCCTCCTTCTGATGGCTCTGATTGTCATGAGGAGAGGGCAAGTTTTAAAACAGGACTGGTGGGGGCAGTGATGAAAGGGGAACAAGAGATGTGATGAGCCTGAGGGGAATGATCAAGAACCTGGTGCAAAGGTGTTGCTATTGGGGGGAGGGAGAGCCAGGGGTGGCAAGTGCCTCGGCCCCCAAAAAATGGCTTGCAGGACTGAGATTAGGTGGGGGGCCAGGTGATGGGGCACAACTCAGGGATTGGGTGAGGATGGGTGAATGGGGCCTGAGAGATTGAGTTGGGCCTTAGGGATTAGGGAGACAGCGAGTACTATGTGACTGAGTGAGCGGTGTGTGCAAAGTTGTGTTAGATGGGCTGGGAGGGTGTGACAGGGTTTAGGTATATAAAGGTGGGCAGGATTAAAGAGAAGTGAGAAACTGTGAAGGAGCTGGAGGGGCTAGGGAAGAGGTGAGACATGGTGAAAATGGGGGAGCTGGGGAGGAAAGGAAATGGGTAAGAGACACAAGAAAGGCCTAAAAGCCAGGGAGGAGATGAGTGATAGAAAGAACTGAGGCTGGTGAGAAGAGGCAGAGAAAGATAAATGAGGGCTGGAAAAGTGAGAGAGTGCGGAAATGAGCTGGGAGGAAGTGAAAGAGGGGGAATGGGTAGGTGGGGGGGGGGGATGAGAAAGGAAAGGAGCTGGATGCCAGGAGGGGATGAGTGAGAGTAAAGGAGATGGGGCTAGTGAAGATATGAAAATCAAAGGTAAGCAGATAAGGGGTGGTTATGGAGGGTGGAAATGAGGGACTAGGGAATGGGTGACAGAGAAGGACTAGAAGGCTGGAGAAACAGTGAGACAGAGGGGTAAATGGGTTGGCTGGAGGCATGAGAGTGGGAGATGAAAAGTTGGTAGGTAGTTATGTAAAAAAGAGGGGATTTGAAGATTGGGATGGTGAGAGAGGGGAACAAGGAGAGGTAAAATCTAGCTATGAGTGGATAGAGAAACAGAGCAGAGAGTCATTGAGAAACAGAGAAATGTGACAGCTGAAAAAGACCGAATGGCCTATCTAGTCTGCCCATCAGCCCAACTAATTTAGCATCACTCCCTCAGAGATCGCCTGTGTTTATCCCATGCTTTCTTGATAGTTTTTGTCTCCTCCTCTTCCACTGGGAGGCTGTTTTATGCATCCACTGCCGTCTCTGTGAAGAAATATTTTCTTAAATTATTCCTAAGTCCACCCCCTGTCACTCTCTTCCCATGACCCCTCATTCTAGAGCCTCCTTTCTATTGAAAGATGCTCAACTCCTGTGCATAGAAACCTTGGAGGTATTTAAATGTCTCTGTTATATCTCCTCCATCTCACCTTTCCTCTAGCGTATACATGTTTAGATATTTAAGTCTGTCCCCATATGATTTAGATCAAAGACCATTGACCATTTTAGTAGTCACCCTCTGGACTTGCTCCAATCAGTTTATATACTTTTGAAAGTGCGGTCTCCAGAATTGTACGCAGTATTCCAAGTGAGGTCTCACCAGGGACAATATCACCTCCCTTTTTCTGCTGACCATTCCTCTCCTTGTGCAGCTAAACAACTTTCAGGCTTTTGCGGTCACTTTACCCACCTAATTGGCCACCTTCAGATCATCAGATACAATCACCCCAGATCCCGCTCTTCTGTTGTGCTTAGAAGAATTTCACCTCCAATATTGATTGGAGCAGCCTTGCATTTCTATAACCACCAAAGATCACTTAGATCTGAAAATAAAGATTTATTCATAATTCCTTCGATTCAGAGCACTCATTTAAGCAAAGTGAGAGAGTGTGCTTTTTCTATAGCAGGCCCTAAGTTGTGGAATTCTATGCCTGAAGTTTTGTGCACATTAACTAATAGAAAAAAATTAAAAAGTGAATTGAAAATTTGCTATTTAAGAACACTTGTGATCTGATGTGAGAGAGTTATGGAGAGATGTTTATGTGATTGATATTTTGAAACTGATGTAAATTTGATTACTTAATCAGATGTTTTGTTTTCTTTTTAAATATGTGTTATTTACTGTGTTCATTTTATTATATTAATGATATACTTATTTTATTATGTTAAGCTGTAAACCATTGTGATCTTTATTTGGAATGATGGTACACAAAATATGTAAATAAAATAAATAAATAAATGCCTCTCTCTTGGGTTTTTGCAGCTTAAATGCCTGACTCGGCATTTTTAGCATTAAATCTTAGCTGCCAGGCCCTAGACCATTCCTCGAGCTTCGCTAGATCCCTCTTCATATTTTCCACACCTTCCTGGCTGTCCACCCTGTTGAAAGAACAATGTCAGAGACAGATGCAGAGAAGGAATAGAGAATTCATGGATTTAGATTTAAATACATCCCTTTCCAAATCCAAGCTCAGGGCGAGTTATTACCAGGTACAGGAGGTATTCCCTACCTCAGATGTGTTACAATCTAAGGGCCTCGTTTACTAAGGCTTTTTTTTCCATACTTTCACTATGGGAAAAAAAAAGCTTAGTAAATAATGTCTTAAGGCTGTACCCGAGGCAATAGTTAAGTTACTTGCCCAATGTCACAAGGAGCATGAGTAGGGGAAGTGGGATTTGAATCTTGGTTTATAGCCTTCTGCTCTAACCACTATGCTACTCCTCCATCCTGTGAAAGGACTTAGACCAACACACGGAAAGAGGAAACAAGACCTGGAGCACCCCTATTGGAAAAATGAAATGCCCATACAACAAAGGTAGAACAAGATTTTATCTTCAAGTATTTAGTGACTGGAATATGTCATCTTTAGGAATGTGAATTTCATATCTTTACATATAGCTTCTGAGTATCTTTTTTTGCAGGTTTTTATGTTACTTCACAGGGACAGTAACAGGCAGGCGCACACGTGCACGCGATTTCTGGCTCGCACCCAGGGATGCTGCTGTTTTATAATATAGGCGCATATATGCGTGCATGTTATAAAATAGGCTGACCACGCATTCATGTGCGAGCAATTTTAAGTGGGCGCGCGCCTATGCATGTAAATGCCACTTCTACCACGTAAGTAGGGGGATTTTAATAGACACACAAGCTGTTGCCACAACCAGTTTTCCCAGTTCGTTCCCAGTTCACCCAGGTAAGGGATAGGACTTCCTAATCCCCCTACTTAAATAACCTCCTTTCTCCCCTTTTTAGTCCGAGCCTTTAAAACCTCGCTGATCTGTTTATTTTTTTTTTTTTTTTGCTTTCTGACTCACACGCCATCCATAGCAGAAGTTAAGTTATGTGGCAGGGGACCCCACCGTGCACATGTGCGCGCAAGTATTTATGCACTAATTTCTATGTGAAATCCAGGAACACCCATGCCCCTCCCAGATCACGCCCAGCAGTTTTGTAAAAAAATGTTATGTGCCCAGTGGGAGATACGTACGGACCCGGGCAGCTTTGTAAAATCCACTGAACACATGCCTGCCTGACATAGTTGCGTATTCTCTAATTGATGCATGCACCGGGCATTTAAAATTCACCTTAAAGTATCTGGCAGTAGATGGATTTTGAGTTGCTGCTATGGAGGAGATACCAGAATTTGAATATATATATATATATATGTTTGCATGGTGAGTTGAAAGAGGAAACATCCTAATTCTGCTTCATGTAAACTCCAGAATAGGATAAAATATTTAGATGTTGACAGTCCCACATTTCTCCATGATAAATTAAGCAAAGATTAAAACTTGTGAAAAAATAAAATGGAATCAATAACAGCTGTGATAAATTCTTTATTTTGTGCCATTTTTAACAGTAAAATAATAATTTGGATTTTTTTTTTTCGGTTCAGCTGTGGCGTGTAGTGTACAGTGTGTCACACCCTTGAGCACTGTCTGTCAGGTATGTCACAATGGGAAAAAAGGTCGAGAACCACTGCATAGGCTACTCCTTCACTCCGTTTCAAAAGAACAAGTAGTGACCATCACAGTTTTCAACATATACTGCAATGTAACAGAGAGCAGCAAAGAAAAACTGTTCCACAAAGAAACAGGCAGACCTTCTGCCGAACCAACAGGGTGAACCAACCTCACGCTCAAGCTTGTCCTTAAATCTTGTTTTAGAAAAACTCAGCTAAAGCCTCTGCATTAAGTCCTGAGGTGACAGCAGGCATATCGACTTCCATGGCACGGGGCTGTAACAACTGAGAGACAATTTAAATCAGCTCCTTGGAATTATTACATTCTGCTTTAATTTTTAGAGGCACAGTAAGATTTGTATGCCTGCTAAATTTCCGAGGTATTCACTCTAAAGTGAACCTTCTAGCTGAGTTTATCAGTCTTTGATTTGGACTTATGCTAACATCTCTCAAGCATATTACTGTCTCAGTCCAGTTGCAAATGCAGATCTGTAAACCAAGGAGCTTTGTGGAATATGCATGGCTAACAGCATTCTACTGGGACAGCTATATAATCAAGGGCACACTGTAATTCCAAATGCCAGTTCTGAAAAGCATCAGCCACAGTAAAGTATTCAGCAATATTAGGAGGACCAACTAATGTATGCAACAAATGTGCAATATCTCTCTTCCTCCAAGAGTAAGTTAGGTTTTTATTATATAGAATGGAAAGTGGCTGCATAATCAATGACATGCTAACTAAAAAAATGATCTGAACACGGAGCTGAATAAATAGAAACCTTTAACAATCTATCTAGAAGAAAGAAGGATGGTACAAAAATGGAATTCAGAGTATGTCCGCCCATGTGAGTTGGTTGCTTTATTACCCAGAAATAATCAACAATCACCATCACTAAATAAAATCACCTACCGAACTTATTTCATCAGCAGCTGAATCCACATAAAGTTAAAACACTAAAGGGTAGATTTTAAAAGCAGCGCATGCGTGTCCATGTGTGCGTGGTTCTCACTCGCGCACATGGATGCGCCAATTTTATAACATGTGCGCGTTGGTGCGTGCATGTTATAAAATACATTTCCTGCACATTCATGCACCGGATTTTAATATCCATGTGCACATGTATGGGCGGGTGGCCTCCTCCCCGTGCAGGGGGGGGATTTTAAAAAGCAACATGTGGCGACGCAAGTAGGGCTTCCCTATACCCCTATCTAGCCTTCCTACATTTTCCCCTCTCCTCCCTGACCCCTAACCCCTTCCTAGCCATAATTTTTTTTTTTTTTTGTTATTTACCTTGCTGCTCCTTTGGTCCACCCCTTCCTTGAGGCCCAGCACTTCGGCATGTATCGGGAGTTATGTGCATGCCTGGGCCCTTTGGAAACTGCGTGCGGTGCACGCAGGGCCCTGCCATGCTCATAACCCCCAAATTTTAAAATCCAGGCTCAAGACTGACAAAATCAGAATAATCTAAGATCTAAGTAGCCAATCAAGTAATCTATCCTTAAAAAGAGGAAAAAAAGAAAGTTGGAGCAGCAATGAGAGATAGAAGGGTGAATGGGTTGACTGTGCATCGTAGCGTACTATGATTCCAGGGCTGAAATGGGGCACAGGGGCACAAGCAGATGCTGGGTGGGTAGGAGGGCTTAGGGGGGGTGGTGTGGAGGGTATGGAAGCTTTTATTTTTCCTATTTACCGAGAGGGCCAGCACCGATAATGTCTTTTTCCGCCAATAAGCATGCTATATTAGCCATGCTATCTTGGGTGATGTCATCCAATGGTGCACAGTCTGGAATCTTTTCTAAGTAGCAGAGCTGTCCCACCCATCTTCATTGCAAAGGACTACGGATTTTTCCATATCTTGATGACTGGTTAATAGTATCTCCAACTAGGGATGTGCAGACCAAAAGTTTATGTTCATAAGTCGAAAGGGGGGGTCAATTTCGGTCAATATGGACATATGGAGAATTCCATAAGTTGAGTCTATGTCCATACGTGCACCGATTCCCTAAATAAAAATTTAAACCCCTCACCCTCCTTAATCCCCCCCCCAAGACTTACCAAAACTCCCTGGTGGTCTAGCGGAGAGTCAGGACGCCATTTCTGTACTCCTTTGCGAGGAGCACGTGACGTCGGCGTCACGTCGGAGTGACGCGGACGTCACGTGATTCCCCGCGCGTTCGCTCCGGGACCCTCGTTGGACCCAAAAGGAACTTTTGGCCAGCTTGGGGGGCCCTCCTGACCCCCCCCAAGCTGGCCAAAAGTTCCTTTTGGGTCCAACGAGGGTCCCGGAGCGAACGCGCGGGGAATCACGTGACGTCCGCGTCACTCCGACGTGACGCCGATGTCACGTGCTCCTCGCAAAAGAGTACAGAAATGGCGTCCTGACTCTCCGCTAGACCACCAGGGAGTTTTGGTAAGTCTTGGGGGGGGATTAAGGAGGGTGAGGGGTTTAGATTTTTATTTAGGATCAACAATCGCGATTTCCAACGTATTCAACATAGCTATGTTGAATAAGTTGGAAATCCGATCGTTTTCGCCTCATCACTTTTTTAAGTTAAAAAAAATAATAAGTTGCGTTTTACCTATAAGTTCAAAACGAATGCACACCCCTATCTCCAACAGCAATAGCACTTCTGGAGGATCTGCGCACAATGACATGCTGCCTAGAAGCACTGGGCTTCATAATAAATTACAACCAACTTGAACAATACAGTTCATTGGAGCAACAATACACTCCACCTGCACGAGAGCATTTCTGCCCAAGGACAGACAGCAGTGCTTGCGACTTTTGGGTCTGCAACTAATGCATCAAACCAGAATGATGGTGCGCAAGCTTCTAGTCCTGTTAGACCATATGGCAGCAGCCATTCATGTAGTTTCACTAACCAGGCTGCGAATGAGAAGGTTGCAATGGGGTCTGAAAGCACAATATCACAGCAGTGACAACCAATGTCTGCCAAGTTAATCCTTACAGGCTCCATGAAGCAGGATTTATGTTGGTGGCTAACACCAAAAGTATTAAAAGAGGGAGCGCCCTTGACACCACTCCCTCACCAACTGATTCTTACCACAGATGCTTCCACCCAAGGCTGGGTAGAACATTTACTGCATTACCAATCTCAGGGTCAGTACTCAGCCCAAGAATCCACTTACCAAAACAACCTATTAGAACTCAGAACTATTCACAATGCACTAATAGTGTTTGAACACTTTCTGATAGGAAAGACAATAATGACCCACACAGACAATCAAGTCACCATGATTTATATAAACAAGCAAGGAGGCTCAGGTTCCTTAATCCTCTGCAAGGAAGCAATTCTAATATGGGATTGGACGACCAATCATTCGATCACTCTTCAAGCAACCTACCTACCAGGTATAGCAAACGTGCAGGCAGACAAGATCAGCAAAATATTTCATCCACACAAATGGGAATTAGACCAAGAGGTGGCCAAAGACATCTTCACCCGTGGGGTCACCAGTCATAACAGAGCAGAATACAAAACTACAGAGGTTTTGCTCACTTCTGCCCAGCCCATGAAGGGAATTGCAGGCCGCATTTCTCCTGTCATGGTCCATAGGTCTACTGTAGGCCTTTCCACAAATTCTGTTCTTCACATGGATGGTACAGAAATTAGGGATGTGCATCATTATTTTGATGAATTAAAATATCATACGATATTTCTTAATTGGTCATGAATCGGGGGTCCCTAAAAATGATAGGAAAACCCCACGAAATTTCGTATGTTTTTTTTGTTGTTTTGGGGGGGATGAAAAAAAAAACCCCCAAACCCACCCCAACCCTTCAGATCTAATTATTTATAATCCCCCACTTTCCCAACCCCCTCAAAACTTGCCTAAAGTCCCTGGTGTTCCAGCGGGGGTCCCAGGAGTGATGTCCCCCTCTTGAGCCATCGGCTGCCACTAATCAAAATGGCGCCAATGGCCTTTTGCCCTTACCATGTGACAGGGGCTATCAGTGCCATTGGCTGGCCCTTGTCACATGGTAGGAGCAATGGACGGCCGGCGCCATTTGGGGTTTTTTTTTCTGTGTGCCCTTTTTTAAGATGGCACCAGCCATCCATTGCTCCTACCATGTGACAGGGGCCGGCCAATGGCACCGATAGCACCTGTCACATGGTAAGGGCAAAGGGCCACTGGCACCATTTTCATTAGTGGCAGCTGATGCCCCAAACCGCGGGCCGATAACGAAACCGGAAATGATTGCCAGTACGATACACATCTCTAACAGAAATGCATAGGGATAAAGCGGATATGATTCTCATAGTACCTGCTTGGCCAAGACAACCATAGTATGCTTATCTCATACAACTCTTGATTCAACAACCAAGAATGTTGGTTAGTCACTCGAATCTGGTAACTCAAGAAGGGATACTCTTCCACCTGCTTCTCCAATCTTTCCATCTGACAGCATGAAGATTGAGAGCAAAGTCTTAGCATTATTACTGCTCCCAAGGCACATACAAGATATCTTAATCTCCTCTCAAAAGCCCTGTACAGGTTACAACTACTACTTCAAATGGAAACATTATGCAAATTGGTGCAAAACACATTCAGTAGACCCTCTTGATTGCTCACCAGAGCTCTTACTTGACTACTTATACTTGCTATCCCAATAAGGTCTGCAGACTTCATCAGTGAGGGTTCATCTCAATGCTATTGCTGTGTATCACCACAAAATTGGTAACCTCTCTTTTGCAACATATCCACTGGTTTCTCACTTCATGAAGAGCTTACTCACCTGCATCCTCCAGGACAAACACCTCTATACCTTAGGACATCAACAATGTCTCTTATGCAAGTGCCATTCAAACCCATGCAATCTGCACCTCTAAAGTATCTCACATAGAAATTCTATTCCTAGTAGTAGTTACTTCTGCTAGGAGAGTCAGTGAACTGCAAGCTCTAATGCATCCTTCATCATATCTACAGTTTTTCCATGACAAGATGGTACTTAAACCACATCCAAAATTCTTGCTGAAAGTACTAGACTCCTTTCACCTCAATGAATCAATCTCCCTACCAACTTTCATTCTAAAATTGCACCAAAATGAAAGAAAAAAACATTACATACCTTAGATTGTAAGTGAGCTCTGGCTTACTATAAAGAAAGGATGCAGAGCTACAGATGAGAAAAACAATTGTTTGTCTCTGACCCTAAATAAACCAGGAGCCACAGTGACCAAGAGGACTCTAACCAATTGGATAACAAGTTGCATTTGATATTATTATAGCAAAACCTGTAGGAAGATATCCCATGTTTAACCACTGAAAGCAATCAATATGAATCATAAAGCCAAACAGGGATGCAGACAATTATGTTGACATACCAAAAACACTGTCGCAGTAGAAAAAGAAAAAACTTTGCCCAGCTGAAAACTTTAACCAGAACTGAAGGACAATTATCAAGATCTGCTGGTTTGTAAGTAAACAAATAAATCTGCTGGTTTGTATGTAAATCTGCTGGTTTGTATGTAAATAAAACCAAGGCAGAGAGACAATGCAAC
The DNA here is from genome assembly GCF_901001135.1 of Rhinatrema bivittatum. NCBI lineage: Eukaryota > Metazoa > Chordata > Amphibia > Gymnophiona > Rhinatrematidae > Rhinatrema > Rhinatrema bivittatum. Next base: position 304,170,990 of record NC_042615.1, read on the forward strand.
TTTAGCACAAAAGCAGAAGTCACTAACCGGCCAAGTGAAGTCCAGAGGTCAGAGGTGCCCCCAGCCTTGGATGAAGGAAGAGCACTCTGAAATAGAGAAAACACTGATACTGGAAGACAGCCTTGGTCCAGATGTGGCAAGACCCCCCTCAAAAGAAAAGGGGAGCGGGAGAAGACATGCAATGCAGCAAAGACCCTCCACCTACTACATGATTATGCCCAAGCTTATGCATGTTGATTAGCTGGGAAGTATAAGATAGGGCAAATAAGGAGAAAGGGAGCAGATCCTAAGTAGCCCCAATACCCCCTGTTATCGAGGAGGAAGAAGACTAGGTGTGGCCAGGAGATCAGAAAGAGGAAATGCCCTACCTAGGGTCAGACGGTAGCATGGAATCTGAGGCAATGAGAAGCCGAGAAAAGCCCAGTAGCTCTACCAGTACCAGACCCAGATGTAAGCCTCTTTCCCAGACTGCCCTGCAGCTCTGCCAGTAATAGACCTGGAAGCAAGCCTCTTTCCAGGACAGCCTGGCAGCTCTGCCAGTATCAGATCCAGAAGCAAACCTCATCCCCTGCCCACATTCTCCAGAAATCCAACCAGAGCCTGCTTCAGAGGTAAACATGGAAATCGCCTGAATTGGAACCAGGGGTAAGGAAGTTAGCCCCTAAGTATTAATATATTAAGCAGGCTAAGGTTTATGGCATGTGTTAAACCACATATGGTACAGAACTTTCTTTAGGGTAAACTGGTGCTCAGTAGCAAGGATGTTAGAGACATGTGTTGTTGTTATATTCTAAATGCTAATCCTGCCAAATCTGATAAATATGTCTAATTCTGTGGAGGAAATGTTGTCTTTTCCTGAGCTTAGGATCATAAGGTGAGATGGGAGGGGAGTCGGAAGTGTTCTGTAGCAGACAGGTTTCTTAACGGCTAAAACTTACTTACAAACCTCCCTACACATCTCCGGCAAAGTCAAAGTTCATCAGGTATGATCCAATGCATCTTCCTTGGCACATTTGAGTAATGTGCCCATCGCTGATATTTGCAAAGCTGCTACATGGTCATCAGTTCACACCTTCATGGCTCACTATTGCCTGGACAAGCTATCAGACTCTGACAGGACAGTAGGCAGAGCGGTACTGAGTTTAGTAGAGACTACCACTGAGGTAGATGGGTTGCAAAAAAAAAGGATAATAAGAAAGGAACAGCGTGCTACCCTGCACAATATATGGCTACCCTTAGCTTGGGACTCCCCAAGACAACATGACTAATGCATCCTGCTTTCTGACAGAGAAAAGGAAATTTGCTTACCATGAACCTTTTTCTGTAGATGGCAGGATGGATAAGCCATGCATACCCGCCCAAATTCCTGGCAGTCTCTAAACAGTATAAGGTCTTTGATACCAAGGAAACCAGAGTGAACTGGTTGCATGGCAACTGCTGTGCATGAGCAGAGCATCAAACCTCTGCTACTTAGAGAAGATTCTGGACTGTGTACCATCAGTTGACGTCACCCAAGACAGCATGGCTAATCCATCCTGCTATCTATGGAAAACACTATTCATGTAAACAAACTTGCTTTTACTGTTTCCTATCAGAGGGCTTAAGGGGTGGGATTGGCCAGCGGGATTTTAAACATTTATAGGTGAATTTTAAAAGCATGGTCCATGCCAAAACTAGGAGATAAATGAATATGTTGGGGCCAGTGCACCAAGCAGATTTTAAAAGGAATCTACATATGCGTATAATTGCCATCACTTGCACAAATACATTTTCCCAAAAAAGAGGTGGGGCATGTGTGTGGTCTGGGCAGGGCAGGGGCATTCCTGGATTTCACAATGAAACTAGCACATATAATACTTACGCACACAAGCGCGCACCAGGGTCCCCTACTGTGTAACTTTACTTCTGCTATGGATAGCTTGTATGAAAACAAAGAAAAGTAAAGTTGTGAGTGGGGTTTTAAAGGTCGGAGTTAAGACGGTAAAAGGGAGGCTATTAAACTAGGGGGGGTTGGAAATCCTATCCCTTGCCCAGGCAAACTGGGAATGAACTAGGAAAACTAGGAATTGCGTTGGCGCGCGTGTCTAAAAAATTCTCCCACTTACACAGTTGAAGTGGCATGTGCACGCATAGGAGTGCACCTACCTTAAAATTGTACACACATATGCATGCATACGGCCTATTTTATATCACGAGCGCATATATGCATGTATGTTATAAAATGGCTGTTCCCTGGGCGTGAGCCGGCAAATGCACTCACTTGTACACAGGGCCGGTGCAAGGGTATTGGCGTCCTAGGCGACCCTTGCGCTGCTGCCCCCCCCGGTCGTACCCCCTCCACGGTCGCGCCCCCCTACCTGTTTCGGCGCCAACTGTGTGCTTCTCAAGGTGCCGAGCCATAGGGGGCGCTGAAGAGCAGGCATGTGGTGCCGCAAGCAAGGCCGATCCTGCTCGCGGCAAAGAGAAATAGAAACAGTCGGTGCCAAAACAGATAGGGGGGGGGGGCGCGATACTGTGTGCTTCTCAGGGCTGTGAGAGGCATGCTGCTTGCGGCCCTGAGAAGCACACAGTTTCTATTTCTGTTTGCTGCGAACAGGATAGGCCCCACTTACGGCACCACGTGGCTCCTCTTCTGCGCCCCCTACGGCTCAGCGTCCTAGACGACCGCCAAAGTTCTCCTAATGAACGTGCTGGCCCTGCATGTACGCCCACATGCCTGTTTAAAAGTTACCATCCCTTGGTGGGAAGGGTGGGAAATCAGGCCAGTAGGCCTGCTATCAAACCTTTTTTTTAAAACTTAAGAGTGTCACTTAAGTTATCCGGTTAAGTGGCAGGTTATCCAGCCATATAAGGCCAGATAACTTTAAGCCTAACTAGTCATTTTCCAAAGCTAGCTAGTTAAGTTTAATGTTATCTGGCTAATGTTAGTCAGATAATTTTAATCTAGGATATTCAGCAGAACATTTCTCCTGCTGAATATCCAGGACAAGCCCATTAGCCACCTTTCTGAATATTACCCCCTATGTCTGGACAATTAAATATTTTATTTATTTATTTATTTATTTATTTATTGTTTTTGTTATACCGAGTTTCATGATAGGCATCACATCAACCCGGTTTACAAATAACAAGGAGTGTAAAGCATAACGTAACGTAAAAAACAATATTTTCAATAAGAACCTTGAACTTTAAATACAGTGAATCAGAAAAAGGGAGAGGGAAAGTTACAAAAAAACAAGGAAAATAAACTTGGGATGGAAGGGGAGAAATTGAACAGCACAATATTTACATTTCAGCCTATTGATACATTAGAATAGCAAGTGAAAAAATAAGACTATGAAACAGTACATAGGTAATCAAATGAATAAATATGACAGTTGTGAATGGTAATAGTATGATAAATATTCAGCAGGAATTAGTGAGAGAGGGTTTGAGGTTGGTTGATTTGTGTTTACATTCCATTATTGCATACGAGTTAGTGCTAGTGAGAGGAGGTTTTATTCAAGGCTTGGAAATGCTTTTTTGAAAAGCCAAGTTTTTAGTCTTTTCCTAAATGTTAAAGAGCATGGCTCTTGTCTCAAATCAGGTGGGATCGAGTTCCAGAGAGCTGGACCTGCTGATGAGAAGGCTCTGAGACTCAAGGATTTATGTTGGTAGGTTTTGGCCTTTGGAATTTGGAGTGACTCTTTGTAGTGTTCCCTGATATTCCTGGCGGAGGTGAATTTTTTAAGTGGTATTTGTAGGTCAAGTTGCGTGTGTTGGTTGATAGTTTTGTATATGATGTTAATGGTTTTGTACATGATTCTATAGTGGATCGGAAGCCAATGGAGGTTTTTGAGAATAGGTGAAATGTGGTCAATTTTCCTGGAATTTGTAAGGACTCTGGCTGCAGAGTTCTGAACCATTTGTAAAGGTTTGGTGTAAGAAGCTGGGAGGCCTAATAGTAATGAGTTGCAATAATCTAGTTTGGAAAAGATTATTGCTTGCAAGATTGTTCTGAAGTCCTGAGTGTGAAACAGCGGTTTTATTCTTTTCAGGATATGTAATTTGTAGAAGCAATCTTTGGTGGTTTGGTTAATGAATGTTTTGAGGTTGAGACGATTGTCTAGGATGGCTCCTAAGTCTCTTACGTGGGTTGTTTGAAAGAGTGTGGGTGGTTTAGGAAGTGTGTTATTGTTTTCCGGTGATATGAGCAGGAATTCTGTTTTCGAAGCATTGAGTACAAGGTTTAGACTGTTGAGGAGAAGTTTAATTTCTAATAGGCAACTGTCCCAGTATTCCATTGTTTTTGAGATTGATTCTTTTATAGGGATTACGATCTGTACGTCGTCTGCAAAAAGGAAATGTTTCAGGCTTAATTTTGTAAGTAGTTGGCAGAGTGGTAGCAGGTAGACATTGAAAAGGGTGGGTGAAAGTGATGATCCTTGCGGCACTCCTCTATTAGAAGGGTGGTATTGGGATTCCTTATTATGAATTTTGACTCTGTATCCTCTGTTTTCTAGAAATGTTTTGAACCAGTTTAGTGTGGCACCTGTTAAACCAATGTTTGCCAGCTGTTTTAGAAGAAGGGCGTGGTTGACGGTGTCAAAGGCCGCCGAGAAGTCAAGGAGGATTAGAAAATATGCTTGGCCTTTATCAATACCAGAGAGTAGGTAGTCCATGAGTGAAATTAGTAGCGTTTCGGTGCTTGTGGCTTTGCGAAAACCATATTGGTTTGGGGACAGAATACTGTGGTCCTCTAGGTAGTTGGATAGTTGGGTGTTTACCAGTTTTTCCATGATTTTAGCTATAAATGGTAGGTTGGAAATAGGGCGGAAGTTGTTGGGATCACATGCATTTAGATTTGGGTTTTTTTAGCAGTGGCTTGATTGAGGCAGTTTTTAGGTCATCTGGGTAGATGCCATGTGATAAGGAGCAGTTTATAATATTTGCTAGGGTTTTTGCTATTGTGTCCGGGATAAGAAGAAGCATTTTGGTAGGGATTTGATCAAATGGGTGTGATGACGGTTTCATTCTTTTTAATACATTTTGTATCTCTGTGATTGTGATGGGTTCAAAGGCATTAAGCTGGATGTCTTTATTTTGGGGAAGATATGTGTTATCTGGAGACGTAGTGTTTGGAATCAGCTGATTAAGGAGATCCGATATTTTTTTGTTAAAATGAAGAGCCAATTCGTCTGCTTTAGTCTGGGCTTGTTCGGGTGGTATATCTGGAGTGATAGGTTTAGTGAGGCTGGAAACGAAGGCGAATAGAGCTTTTGAGTCAAAGCTGAGATGATGAACCTTTCGGGCATAGTAGTCTCTTTTGATTTTCAACGTGGTACTTTTGTAAAGATGGAGTGATCGTTTGTAATCAGAGAGTGAGGCTGGTGAAGGGGCTTTGCGCCATTTTCTTTCTTTTTGCCGAAGTAATTGTTTGAGTTTTCGTAGTTCATCATTATACCAGGGTTGACGTTTGGATGTATTAGCAGACCTTGTTTTGGTTGTCAGTGGGCAGAGAGTGTTTGCTATAGATTTTGTTATTTTGGACCAGGATTGGAGGGCAGCGTTAGGGGTAGATACTTCAATGAGTGGTAGATCCGAGGTTAGAGCTTTACTTAGATGTTCCGAGTTGCAAGGTTTTCTGTATAGGAAAGAGGGTCTTGAGTTGAGTTTGGAGTCTGAATTAGAACTCTGAATTAGAACTCTGAATTAGTCTGAATTAGAACTCTGAATTAGGGATGTGAATCGGTCTTCGGACGATTGAAAATATCGTACGATATTTTCAAAATCATCAGAAATCGAGGGCTACCCCAAAATGATAGGAAAACCCCACGATATTGTTCGTGGGGGTTCTCTTATCGTTTTGGGGGAGGGTGGGAAAAACGGCACACAAAAATAACCCCTAAACCCACCCCGACACTTTAAAACTAATCCCTTAGCTTCCCTCACCCTCCTGACCCCCCCAAAAAACTTTTTACAGGTACCTGGTGGTCCAGTGGGAACGATCTCCTGCTTCCGGGCCATCGGCTGCCACTAATCAAAATGGCGCCGATGGCCCTTTGCCCGATAAACAAAACCGCGATTGGGCCGGACGAAAAAAAAAAACACAATGTGAATTGGAACCAGAATCCGAACCGATTCCGGTTCCGATTCACATCTCTACTCTGAACTACCAAAATAATTTTTAAGTTATTCTGCTCAGAATTTAGGGTAATATATACTTGTGATTATTGTGTGTATATATTGTAGAGAGCTCACAATATATACCATTCTGGACCACTTCAGATGAATTTCCTTTATCATCATGGCTGCTTTCAACTTCACTTGACTCATGTTTGGTATCTGTCTGCCTACTTTTGAAATAAATCAAAAAGACAATCTAGCTATACTGTCCCAGTCCAGTCTTCTGCCTCCTAACTGGTAAATTTTAAAAGAAACACCCATGCACCCATATTGCAAAGTGAGCAAACTTACGCCTCATTTTATAAAATGTGCGTGTAGCATTTAAAATACTCATGGCGCGCATATGCCAACAGCGAGAGAGACAGACAGACAGACAGACAGACAGAGAGAACCACTGTATAGAGTCAGTCTGACTCTCTCTCTCTATAACTGTGCCCGCTGTAGAGGGGCACTTGAATCAGAGTGGGTTTTGGGAGGTGGGTTGGGTTTAGGGGAGGTAAAGTTACAGACACATTCAGAGGTATTCATAGTAAAATTGACATCAGTAAAGAATTGTAGCCCTTATAAGTAATGAAAAGGAGTTGATTTATACACCGCAGCTAGCTCGGCAGTGTATAAATCAATTCCTCTTGTTAGACTTAAGACTTTTCATCACTTATAAAGACTACAGTTCTTTACTGATGTCAATTTTACTATGAATACCTCTGAATGTATTTGTAACAACACCCCCCTAACCCCAACCCACCTCCTGAAAACCCACCCTGATTCAAAGTGGTCCTCTAGAGAGGTACATATACCTCTCTAGAGGACCAGTCAGACTGACTCAATTCAGAGTTGCTCTTTCTCTTTTTCTCTCTCGCCCCTACTGTGCCTCATGAGGACCTGTAGTAAAGATACATGTGTTGCCTTTGCAAAATTTGTGGTTATGTGTGTCAGACCTGGAACACCCTGCCCCTTTTCCGCCTCCTTGTTCTGGATGCGTATACAGGCATGTACGCACATCTTTCCCTGATTCTTAAAATTTGCGTTGCTTGTGTGCAACCCACATACGCATGTATGTGGTTGTTTTTGCATGAGCAATGCTTTTAAAATCTATCTCTAAATGTTTAGGTGTTCCCTCATACCTCTGGATAACTAAATTGTCACTTGTACCACTAATCAAAGTAAAAGAAAATATACAAGACACGTTTCCCTATTTAATAATTCAGTTACTGGATCAGGTGCTGGATCAGATAAATGTATTCATTAATTCATTCACTCATGCGGCCATACTCTTTTCTTTAATTAAAGTTAAACTCCATTGACTTGTGACTTCCAATATTTTCTTTCCAGAAACTTAACATTTTATTGTTCCTTTAAAAAGAAAAAAAACCCAGCGTGCTCCTTGGTTCACTTTAAATTGTATTGCTCATACTACACAGGCTATCAGTGATCAGAGCTTAGAGCAGACATTTATAGTTCCGAGCCTGTCACTTGGTTATAGTTTTAAATTGCTAGCAGTTTTATGCTGAATAGTCATAACATTTTCTTTTAATAACTTCACTCTTTACCATGATTAGAATTTATTGATATTAATATTTTAAACCTTTTATACAAAAATTGTTTCTCTTAGTAGCACACTTTTTTTTTTCTAAAGAGGAAATACAGTTGTAATGATTATTTTAACTTTTCTTCCCTTTTGCCTTCATCCGAAACAATTTAAAAGCTCCCGAGGAGCCTCCCTGTTTCACTCACAGACATCTTTCTCCCACTCATACATAAAATTCAGGACACTGGACAGTTCTCGCCGTCTTCGCACTGTCTCCACACAAGCAACCCTTTTGTAGGCAACTTTTAACACACGTTCTAATTAATCCTACTGTGCCAGAGTTATAATATAATAAATAAATAATTGCCTGGGCCCCTGAAGAATGGTCCAGAGACAAAGAGACAATCAGAGTTGCATTGGCTGTAACAGAGAAAGCCTGCAGGGTTTTTGTTTTGTTTTTTAAATTTTGCAGACCTGTAGACTCATCTGTAAGAAGGAAATGTAAGTACACAGCCCAACAGAGGGAAAAAAAAAACACATGGACAAAGACAGAGAGGAGGGAAGAAAAGTAAACAAGTATTTATACAAACATCTGTGCTGGGAGCTAGCTCTGCCCTGCAAAAATTTAGCCAGGAGGAGGAAAAAGCTGACAGCCTTAGGAGACTGAGCTAGACAGATGAGAGAAACGTACGAGGGAAGAAGTGTACAGGATAGCTGCTGCAGTTAGTGAGAAAAAAAGAAGTATTTTATCAAAGGAAATAAAAGAACTTGTTTGAAAGAGAAAGATCCTTGTCCTTGCCAGACGTGGGTTGAGTTTTAACCCAGTGGTACATCTCTACTAGAAAAGAGAGATAGAGAGTAAGCAAAAGAATAAATTTGTTTGAAAGGAAAATTTAGTCTAAAGTTATCAACAGAGATACCTGTAAAAAATAGTAATCTGCTGTAGCTAAAAGTCTGAGTGAAGAAAAGTGTGAATTGAATCTGTTTAAGTGTGAGTTTGAACACTAGATTATAGGATCTCTAAAGTCAGAAGTTGGTATTGGAAGTCAAATAAATTGATTTAAACAGTGTTCAAGCACTGGCTCTACATATATCCCCATGGCAGAGTGAACTGTTAGTATAAAGGGTAGTTTTGAGACCTGTACAGTTTTGGAATTTTTTTTTGGATTGTAACTCAATCTTCTAGTTAATACATGGAAAGATAAAATTAAGGAAATTTCTCCAACTAAAACCCTTCTCTACTAGAGGCACTCACTGTGTGCACCTATTTATAAACTCTTAGGAGGGCCACCTGATAGATCAAGGGGAGGTGTTAGTGGTGGTATAGGGTTTAGGAGACATACAAACAGCACAGTACATCTTGGTGACTATTTTACGTCAGTTGGAGTGAGGAAAGTTTCAAAAAGATGAAATTTTGTACCATGTTCTCTCACCCAAGCTTCACGGTACCCTGTTATAGAGTCCATCAAGCTAGGGTGAGAGAACATAGTAGAAATTTCATCTTTTTGAGACTTTCCTCAATCCAAATGATGCCAAATCTTCACCAAGGTGTACTGTGCTGTTCCTACGACTCACTCTACATGCAAAACTGGCCCCTAAACCCTATACTACCACTAACATCTCACCTCGACCTTTCAGGTGACCCTCCTATAGAGATATAAATACTTAACTAATATGAGGGCTTTGTAGATAGTCAGTCTCTCTCTCTCTCTCTCTCTCTCTCTCTCTCTCTCTCTCCACACAAGGTGCACTATGCAAAGCAGTAACTTACCACATGGTGCAATAAACATGCACCTTTTTGAATAATACATGCGTTATTGATGAATCTAGGCCTTAGCTGGCTAACTCAGTTCCTCCCAGTTATGCCCGACTGCCCTAACTTATTAGCTGGTTAAAGGCTGAATATAGCCAGTAAGCCATTTAGATGGATAACTATTATGTTATCTGTCTAAATGGCTTTTGAATATGGAACTCATAGTGTTATTACCTATTGAATCATTTATACTTACTTGGGTAATTTTATGAGTAAGAACTGAAACCTGCAAGACACAAAAAGTGAAAATATTTTGAGGAATCATATTCTTGGTTTAAAAAATGTATGCCATGAGTTTGTGCTAATTATTTTAACTGATACTTATCTAATATTTTTCTGTTGGTGAATCCTTGTACTTGCAAGACAATAGAAAAAGAGAGGTTAATATTTGAATTTTTTTTTCAAAAACCTGAAAAAGGAAAAGATACAGGTCAATATTCAATAAGCCAGCTAATGTCAAGATAGCTGGCTAACTATAAACAGTCAAAAAAGAGCTGGAATTATCAAACCACAAAAAAATTGTCTGGCTACATATAAATACATGGGAATCTCTGGCTAGAAATAAAGACAGATAACCCTATATATAAATATCGCTTCTTATCCGGCTACCTTAGATATGCAGCTGAGTAGCAATATTTGTAGTTCTCCAGATAACATAGATATCTGGCTATATCCAGATATTGCAACTTAGCCGCATATCTAGAATAGCAGGCTACATCTAAATATCGCTACTTAGCTGCATATGTGTAATATCAGGCTACATCCAAATATCGTTACTTAGCCACATTTAGTATATACAGACAGGTCTAAATATCACTACTTAGGTGGATACCATACATATCCAGCTAATTAGTGATAATTGCTACCTAGCCGGATATTATAGTAATCATATGGAACTGCCTTTGCAGGAAGCCACACCCTCTTTTGGCAGTCCAGTAAAATTACAAAATGGCAGCTAGAACCAGATGCCACAATTTCTATGAAGAAGACAAGGAGAGACTCGTAGCCCTCATTCTTTCTCATGAGGAAGTGTTGCATCCTACAGTCCCAAGTAGAGGAGACTGGCATGAGAGGACAGCTTTGTGGGCTACAATCCAGAGAACTTTTAATAGGTAGGATTCTATGTATTTATGTACTTATGTATATATAATTTGCTGCCTATATAAACCTTTCTTCCAAGGGATGTACTCATTTAACCTTGTACCATGAAATATCATTTTGTTTACACTGATTTATAGGGTGATTTTCTTTCTCTCAAAGGAGAATGCTCAGTGGCTTTTGTTGGGGGTCTGTACAAGAGCTTTCAAGCATTTGCCCATCACCACAATGTCCATCCTTAAGTGCAGGGTTTATGAGTGGCTCCCATGTGAGGATCTGTGCCATCAATGTGAAGGTAATAAACAGTAGATTGTGTTATTACAGTACTCTCATATCCTGGCTCCCAACATGAGTATCTATGAACAAAAGCATATCCGGTGGTAGGCAGGTGTAGCAATGCAGTGTTTCTTCTTTCATGGCTATATCTCCCACTTGCACATCATCATTGACAGCACAAGTGAATGTAGGGCTTATGGGCAGGTCTGCTGACTGCTAGATGTTCTCAAAAGTACTTGATTAGCATGTTAACAAACCTATCACATGTGCCTTTGGACAGACTGCAGTCTTGCTTAATTGATAACTTGGTAAGGCTTTCTGTTGTCAGGGGTTACATTGAGGAGGTTTGCAGAGAAGGATTGTTTGCCGGTTGTGTTAGAGAAGAGAAAGAAGTTGCATGGGGGAGTAAAGGAACGGGGAAGTCATACTAAAGGTGTACTGGAAATATAGAATGTGATAAACATTGTGGGCCATAACATAAAGCTCATATAATATGGTGTTTCCTCCAGGCAAACATGTACCCTCTGGAATATGGAACAATTTCAAGCAAAGTTCCAGCAAATTCAGAGGCAGGAGCCTGGCCTGATCCAGTGAATCAGAAATGATCTGGAAGCAGAAGAAGGTAAGTTTTAATGCCTGTTAGCATAAACCTAAGTCTTGCTATATGAAGACTTTGTTTTGGAAGATCTCATTGCACTGCAGTATCTGCCTAGCACTCATACAGACCAGAAATGTTCATACAACATACTAGTTAGAGATATATGTGCTCTGTTTGCTTCTAACATAAAATGGGCAGGTTATTTAATCCACATTTTTATATTTGGCTCCTTTTTGTCATTCTGACTTTATATTATAGAGCCATTCTTACCTTTTCCACTACAGTATCTATAAAAATGTTGCTTGTAGGAGGAATTGAGCAAGCAGCATGAGATTTTACCTGCAAGCTGCTAAGCTTTTAGTGTGCATCACTAATGACCCACGGTTAAATACATACATGCAGTGTAGAGATTTATCTGCTACTTTCATTCACTACTTCAGCCTTACAGGTGGAGGTTACTGTGCAGGTTAACTATCTTTTGCATTTGTGACTAATGAGCTTCCTTGTTTACCAACGATTAGGTCAAACCTATGCTCATTCACAGTGTATGTGCAAACAATGACAGTTATAAGATTAGGCACATATTGAGGGTTCCTGTAATTGTCTTTCTTCATGTGGCTAAGAAGACCTTATGTATAGAGTCAAATGCCAAGTATTCTTGAGCTCATGTTTAGTCTGTGGGGGTTTTTTGGTGGGGGATGTTTCATATTTTTCAGGAAATGGTATACCAGCTCAGAGGAGAGAGAGGTAGCCACCAGGCCAGGAAGGGGAAAGGGGGGAATCAGGGCAAGATCACCAGACCCCTAAAGAGGGCCATCTCCATCAAAGTCCCTGGCATCCACCGAGAAGACTTTTTTTTTTTTTAAAAACACTCTCTTACCACATTACTAAGTAGATATCCACCCAACTTTACAAAATGCATGGCAAGTGACTTAACACTTTCCCTGCAGTCAGGATCTGTGTCCACTCATTGGAAAAATATGGTGCAGGACATTCTACAATTCCACAGAGTCATACAATATAGAACAAAAACACCCAGGCATTACTATTTGAGATATATTACATATCTGCTGACTTTTAGGTGAGGACTCTGTAAAGCATAGGTTACGTGTACTGCAAGTAGGCTTTAGGAAACCCATATAACATTACACTGTTAGCTGGGGAGGGCTTCATAATAATAAGCAAAAACCATGAATGTTACTCACTCTGTCATGTAAAATGGAGCGTTTAGCAAATGTACCATTTCTGAGTTGGGCCCTGAATGGCTGCATTCTGAGTGGCTCTAAATAACATAAGCAAAGACAAGACAAACTTTTCATATATTAGAACCTTGTGATTTGCAGTCTCCATGTGCTGCCCTCAAGTCTCTGGCACCTCATATGTGATATCTGCATGAGGCAGGTATAGAACCATAAAAGAGGGGCATATACCAATGGTGACAGGCTTTAAAATTTGCTTGTTAGCCCAGGGCATGCATTGAGTTGAAGGATACATGCCTTATGGAAGTGTATAAGCAACATGATTGAATGGAAAAATGTATGTATGCAAGGGATAAAGAACATATCCTTACCAGCACCACCTGATAATTGCTCGCAAGAAAAGGGTCAGCTATTAGGACTATCTATTGTTCAAAGACACTTTGTTGAGGGAGAGGCCACCAACACTATGACACTTATTATTCAGCAGCCTTCTACTTTTCTACCTCCTTTAGGATCACATACATCACCTGCTATCCAACAAATGTATTCTTCCAATACTCCTTTGGAATCTTTGTATTGTGCTAACCGAGCACCTATCTGCAGCAAGGCATGCAGCAAGATGCTAAAAATGAGTGCCCTTCTCATTTGATCTATTTTCACCCCTAAAGATGACATGGGCAAGAGAACTAAGGCTGTGGTATCAAAAAGCAATAAAATGCTGCTTTACCTTGAGTTGCCTGTGTAGCTCTGCTGTTCTTCCAATGCCATGGCAATGAAATATGCAAACTTCCTTTCTTCTGACCTTCCTACAAGGCAGCCAATGCTGGTTTCACCTGTGCTATCACATAGTCTGGAAATGTTCTGAATGCCCAACCAAGTATAGATCTTTCCACTTCCAGCACATTACCTTCCAGCTGTTGCCTGTCTGGTACCTGGAATTGAAAGTGCTAGATCGCATCTTCAGTATTTGAGTCATCACCAGGATGGCTACTGCATCATGCTTGGTACCAAACCTCTAGCAGGGAATGTACTATTTTGCTTAATGGCCCCTCTGGTCATTACCAGCTGAACAGCTTTCCAAACCTCATAAAACAGCTGCGCTATATACTTATCCAGATAGGTTTTCAATATAGCCGGATATATAGCTTATCCACAGAAAAGCTCTATAACTGCATAAACTGCAAAGGCAATTTCAGTTTATACCCAGATAAATTCTATCTGGCTGCATGGCACAGGCTTGTCCAGCTATCATCTCATTAAGCATTAGAGAGTCGAATATTTCATTTCTTAACTGGTTATAATCCTATCTGCTTCCAAGAGGTTGTCAGCATTTCAGCATGGCTTCAAAATCATCGCGGGTTACTGTTGACTATAATTATAGCAATCTTGTGCTAATTATATGCTGCTTTAACACACTTTGACCCACATGTGAAATAGGAGAGGGGGAACCACCTTAATATCAGATCAACATTTATGCCTATGTACCTTTTACATTGACTTACATAGCCATTATGGACTGTGTAGGGCAATGTAAAATATACATAGGCATACATGTTCCTCTATCAAGGTGGGTCTTAGAGATTGGGATGCAGGAGCTACCAGAATTGGTTGGTCTAGTACATCAGGTTCTGAGTCTGCTTCAGTGTCAGATTGTTTTGCATTCTCCTTGATTGATGCAGGGATCCCTCGTTGAGTAGTTATGCTGTGGAAAATACAACAGGGCACAAAGATGTGACAGACTTTGTCTAGGCTATATAGCAGGACTCCTCCTGTCTTATCCAGATATCTAAAGCATGTCTTCATTATTCCAGAGATTCATTCTATGACCAATCTAGTGCACTGCTGGGACCTATAGTGTAAACAGGTTTAGGGGTGCAGGGATCTGTCTGCTACAAAACACTGCAAAGATACAGTGGACCGATGCACAGATATCACACCAATAAGAGAATCAAAAAGCAAGATGTGTGCTGCAATGACACTTGTAAGTGGATTGCAAAGAGGTAAATGAAACAAATCGAGTTATAAACAATGAAAACATAGAACAGAATTCGTTCAAAATGAAAAATATGCTTTTAATTAACAAAGGTTGTTATAGATATTATAAATTATACACTGATCACCAAATAGATATTAATATGTTCAGTCCCCCGACATGGGACCGTGTTTTGCAGAGCTGCATTAGGAGGGACAAAGGCTAACATTAAACATATAGCAGACAATCTGTTATAGAAATGTAGATAAGCAAAAGAATTTAAAGCAACAAGAGTAAATCCACATAAAGGCGTCCAGCAAGAGGTATAAATGTGGTATACCTCCAACAAATAAAAACATACAAAATAAGCATACAAATGAAAACATTCTAAAAATAAATATCAACAGTGTGCTATGTACTTTTATAGAGAAAGCTTAGTGAGACTATATAATATACTCTTTAGAAAAAGGGGGGTACTTTTTAAGGAGGGGGGAAGGAGGAGGTTAAAAGAAGAGGAGGACAGTGGATCATAATAAAGGAACAAATATAAAAGTGAAAAAGACCAATGAGTGTGTGCAAGAAGTAATTGCAATAGTTAACTGAAAAATATAGAGAAAATTTGTTGTAATTTTAAATACATGTTTCATGCAATAAAGTACCCTTTGAAGAAATAAAGACGATAGAAAAAGTGATGAAGGCAAGGGAAGCAGTATCTGAATTTAAGACAGAAATAAAAATAAAGAGTAAAGTGTTGTGTTCCGGGGGCAAGATGGCAGTGTGAGCCAGGCTTGTTAAAGTGTCCTCCCTGTTAAGATTATTTCCTGCAAGATGCCTGCCAAAAGAAAGGGGAAAGTCCGTGTATACCCTACCGACACAGCTCTCCCATCTGGACAGCACTTAATAACAGCGTACATAAATTTATTTACACACCATTAAGCTTCCCATATTAACCAAGAAGCAACAGCAATTTTTAGATGCACCAATCACCGCCTCAGAAATTAGTCAGGCTATACAGCTCCTTAAACCGGAAAGGCACCAGGAATGGACAGTTTTTCAGGTTCCTATTATAGGCGTTTTGCTTCAATATTGATAGATCCGACAGTTGATTATTTTAACAGTCTAAGGGAGAGGGATCCTTTATCTCAGCACTCAAATCTGGCAGGCATTTCAGTTATTGCTAAGCCTGGTCATGATCCCACCTTATGCAGTTCATATCGACCCATCTCCCTTATCAATATTGATCTTGAAATCCTGGCAATGGTATTAGCTCAACGCTTAAATGGGTTGATTACTACTTTGGTTCATCCAGATCAGGTGGGATTTATTCCCCAAAGAATGGCAACCGACAATCGTAGGAAAGTCACGGACATTCTGTGGTGGGTTTCTAAAGAAAATATCCTATTCTTATTACTCTCTATTGATGCCGAAAAGGCATTCGACATGGTCCACTGGCCCTTCCTTTTTCAGACTCTAAGCAAGTTGGGTTTTGGTCCCTGATTTATGACCTGGGTCAGGGCATTATATAGTAATCCACAAGCTAGCGTGAGGGTAGCTATGGCCCAACCTTCCCGGTGGGGAGAGGAACAAGGCAGGGGTGCCCGCTTTCTCCACTCCTTTTTGCCTTATTTTTAGAGCCATTTGCATCCAGGATCTGCGCCTTCGATAAACCTTGATAAATCAGAAATCTTGAATATCACAGTACCGGGTTGTGAGGTGAGTCAGCTCAAAGCGAGCTTTCCTTTTAAATGGGTGCGAAAATCTCTTAAATACCTGGGGATTCAAATCGGACCAAACGTTCATGATTTGTTTCAACTAAATTATACACCATTGGTAAAAAAGCTTGAATTTGATATGCACCGATGGGGTAGAGAGCACTATACATGGTTGGGACGCATTGCAATCACTAAGATGAGCATTCTTCCTCGATTTCTATATCTTTTTATAACACTGCCAGTTTTCATCCCTGCTGTCGTTCTTAAGCTGTGGCAAAAGAAATTTTTAGTCTTGATTTAGAATAGAGGTCCCTTGAGAGTTGCCAGATGGTACATGTATAAACCCAGACTTTGTGGAGGACTGCTGTACCAAACCTAGGGGGTTATTTTCTAAGGACTTATTGCGGGCCGTATTACGGCGGTAACATTAAAATTAGGAGTAGGGGAGGAGTCGGGGCGGAGTTAGGGAGGAGTCAGCGGCAGCACCGCAGCCGGCGATAATGTTTCAAACATTATCACTGGCAGTAGCGTGGGGAATAGCACCACCTTTTATGGCGGCGCTATGCCCGTGATGGCCTGCAGCCAACCGCACTGTAGCTGGTGAAATCACACCGCCGTGGTGCGATCGGCTGCGGGCTATCACCCGCCCACCCCCTCTTTTGCCCCCTTTAGCGCAGGCTTCATCATTCCACATGGAATGATGAATCCTGGCCCTAGCTTGGTATTATGCTGCAGCCCAATTGAGAGCAATTCCAGATATCCACAGATTAGATTCAATTAAGCAATAGGTACACTTAGAACAGTATATTGTGAGACAAATGCCAATCTCAGCTATATTTTGGCAGCCTAGGCATACCTGGTGTTCATACTCCAGAATCCCATTTGTATTACTTACTACCATTCATATTTGGGCTAGATGGAAACAGCAATTAATTGGTACATGGACATACTTTTATTCCTCACATCTTTTTCACAATAAGAATTTTCTGGCAGTCCTTCAAAATTCTACCTTTCAAATCTGGGTTAAGAGGGGTATATGTTGTTTTGAACACCTGATGCAGGGGGGATTCTTTTTATCCATGGAGGCACTGGTGGAATCCTACCAATTGGTGAAGGTTGACTTTCTAGCCTATGCCCAGCTTCGACAGTTTATAATGTCGAAAGAGGTTAGCCCATCTTTAGCCCTGGGTAAAACTTTATTTGAACATATATGTACAAAATCAAACAAGACCCTTGGCTTGGTTGCAAAAATGTATTCCTTATTAACAGGTTTACCCAAGGTTAAGCCTTCCCATATACAAGCCTGGGAATCTGATTTAGCTACCACATTGGAACCTGAGGTATAGGACCAAATTTATTTATCCAAAGTAGGTGCTCTATCTCAGCACAATTGCAAGAACAGTGTTATAAAATGCTCTTCCATTGGTACCTTATTCCCCAGAGGCTGCATCTAATGTACACATCTTCCTGTAAACTCTACTTGTTGGAATGTTCCACACATAGCACATACTTCAGTGGCCTAATAGGGCCACAGATGGAAGATGGGAGGAGGTAACCAGTGGCCCCCACCCATAGCCATTTTTCCAACCGCTGGCTGGGAAATTTCCTACTGCCATTGACCCAGCTTAGCCACCAGCACACAGATCCCTTCCCACTCTTGGCCCACCAACTTCGAGGAATGAGGGGAAAAGCCAGATTGCCACATAACAGTGGCTGTCTCTGAGCAAGACTGGGTCGGGTGGTCCGGGTACCATGGCCAAATCATGGCCTAGAATTTAGCTAAGTATATTAGATGCTAACAATACAAACTGGCTTAATTTAATCTGCACATTAGATCAATTTTTTTATTTAGTAAATGCTTTAATTTCAGGTCATTTTGTCAACAAATATACAAAAATATAGTCCAATTACTCAGCCACAAAATCAAAGCACATTATGAGGAAAGTTAATGATGAAGATTCAACAATAGTGTATTTGAAATTATAGGAAATTACAACATGCAGTTGCCAACATTGTTATTTTAAAGGTGTGTGCTTGAAATAATAGAGGAAATTGTTTTACCATGTTCAATGACTCTCTAATGTATTTTATATATTTTTGGTTTATGTTCTTATACATACATGTGTTATGTTTTCAGCATTCTGTGCCCTTCATAAATCAAGTCTGGTTGCTTTCCTAAAATATTTATATATGGGTCCCTATTGTTTATTTTTTTAAACTAATGCCCACCTAACTGGTGTTTTATACATTTGCAAGCATTTTTTTATATTAATAATTCATGTTTATGGAGCATATCAATTTCCCATCTCAGATTTAGATGTAAATACTGTAAAATGCAATTTTTCACTAAAAGCGAGTTTCAACAAATATTGATGTTTTCTTTTCTTTTTTTTTAGCGAATTCAATTTGTGGAGTGTCATACTGATGGCATTGCTTTAATTCTACATTCTGCAAAGACATAAAGGCAAATAGAAACTTGTTTCAATATGCTCATAAGATATAAAGCAGAACTGGTAAGCGTCTTTTATGCTGGTCTCATTTATCTTAGACTACAAATGGGGCTATAGAATACAAATTTTGTGACAGCAGCAGAAATGCCCCAGGCCTCATTATTTTAATGCAGAAAGCACAGAGACAGTCTCTTTTTGCCAGCTAACTGTACTTTCACTGGATTCACTACATATTTGAGGTTCAAGCAGCAGATCTCACACAAGAACTAACTGAAACCTCTCACTCTTCACTACACAACTTTACTCCCTAGGCTTGATTCCTCTGCAATTTCTCTAGATCTCCCCATTACCTCCAAAAAGCAGAAGACCAACCCACTGGATCTCCGGAAATTTCCTTCTCGTGTAAGAGGTTTAGGATAAAATAATATCTTTCTAGACCTTAGAAAAATAAAGGCTCATTTTAGGGATACGTATAAAGTTATATTTAGACATTTAATTATATACTTAAAAGATTTAATATTCTGCTTATATTGGACAAACCATGCTAAGCAGCTTTCAACATAAATATAGACATGAGCAAACAATAAGACAACACTAAAACATACCAAAACAAACATCAGTATATATTAAAATGCAGTAAGCAGATCATGTGATGCAGTGGACTCGGGAGGCTGCGTAAACTAGGGCTCCAGGTGTCACCGCCCCCCCTCCCCCCCCCCCCCCCCCCAATGTAACTATCTTTCAAGGCGAATTTACCAGTTCCTAGAGCCCCTACCTGAATCCTAAGAGCCAAGAGAAGCACCGGGGAAACCGGGACGCTGCTTTTTTATGTCATACGGGAAGCAATTGTACTTGTATTTCAGTGCAGCTTGCTGCCTGCCAGAAATCAACATGGCCGACAGTGGGAGAACATGCTTCGCATGAAGGCAGTGAGACCAGGCAGAGTGCGGCGAGAGCTGAAAGTCTGCAATGGAGGCATAAGAAATAAAGAGCCACTTCCCTGCAGCAGCCCTGTTCCAGAGGTAACTTCTTTGGTGCGGCACTGATTCTGTGGAACTGAGGGTCTAGCCTGGCCAGGAATGTCGGTCTCAATTAAGCTATGTGAATAGAGGCAGAGTGCATCAAGGCTCTCGTAGTAGCTTCACCCTGCCAGGCAGCCCCGGGAGCAAAAGTGCTCGACTTATGTTATTGTTGGCAAACTGAGGCTATGTATACAAGAGTGGCGAAGAAAGACAAAATTAATTTTAAAACCATAACTCCCAAGATGGCGTTTGGTAAAGAAAATAATGGGCATAAAGACACGAATGCCATAAACGTTACCTCCCTAACAGAAGCGGTGGTAAAAGCACTAAATGGGAGATGTGACTTTATCAGCACAAATTCTGGAAGTTCAATCCTCCATCGTGGATATTGGTCACATATCAATCAGGTGGAGGGTAGACTGAGTGTTGTGGAAGATGATTCCACTGTGATGCAGAGTAAAATCCATAGTTTAGAGACCCAACTCAGAGAACAGACTGAAAAAAATTGAGGACCTGGAAAACATGTCCCACAAGAGTAATTTAAGAATCGTGGGTCTCCTCAAGTCTCTATGAGATGGAAATTTATTGTCAACTACAGAATCCTGGATGCCTAAAGCACTGGGCTTAACAAATTTGGAAGGTCTGCTTAAAATTGAATGCGCACCTCGTATGGGAACCTATCAGGCTAACAGACCTAAACCTCGGGTAGTCATCATCAAAGTGCTGAAATATATATATAAAGTGGCAGTCCTTCAAGCCTTTCATAAACAATTCCAGGAACATAAAATATTGATCTTTCAAGATTTTTTGGCAAGAGTCTCTGTGAAATGAAAAGAATTTGTCCCGATACGTTCTGAGTTGGTGAAACGGGAGATATGGTTTGCTCTGCAATACCCAGCGAAACTGAAGAAATTTATCAACTCCCTCTCTGCTTCGGATTCATAATAGATAAGAACATAAGAAACATAAGAAAATGCCATACTGGGTCAGACCAAGGGTCCATCAAACCCAGCATCCTGTTTCCAACAGTGGCCAATCCAGGCCATAAGAACCTGGCAAGTACCCAAAAACTAAGTCTATTCCATGTTACCATTGCTAATGGCAGTGGCTATTCTCTAAGTGAACTTAATAGCAGGTAATGGACTTCTCCTCCAAGAACTTATCCAATCCTTTTTTAAACACAGCTATACTAACTGATTAACTAAGGCTGCTGAGCTTAAATGATGGCTTTCATTTTTCTTTTTGTAGATTGGATTGCTAGTTGTACCTTTTAAGCTTGGCATTGTATTGGAAATATATAATGTTTCTCTGGGGGGTGACACCCAAACGTATCTCAGGCGACCCTGGCCTTCTTGATTAGAGGGCAATATGTTCTAAGTACTCCTCAAAAGGGGAAAAGATGTATAGTTCACTTAAATTTGAATTTTTGTAGTTTCCATTGTTTATTGGAAGGGTATGGGGTTATGGGAAGATATCGTGACTGGTAAAGCTTTGGGAATCAAGCTAAATAGCACTTCATAAGATTGATTATTATTTGTTGGTAGGTGGGATGTTCCAGTTTAATATGTCACTAATTGTGGGAGACTGAGGCTCAGGCTGGGACAACGCATGATCTCATTACCTTGCCTTCCATTATTACTTTAAATGTCCTGAAATTCGATGATGGTGGGGAAGGTTAAAGTGGTAACATGGAATGTTACAGGTATGGGTTCGCCTATAAAGAGGAAAAAAATTATAACCCATATAAATAGGTTGAAAGGAAATATTCTTTTACAGGAAACCCACATGCTACCAGCTGAACATGCAAAATTGAGGAAGAGGGGTATCTTACAGGTCTTATCTGCTTCTGGGTCCACTAAATGCCTTGGTGTGGCCATTCTTATTCATAAGAGTGTAGCATTTTATTTGGAAAGTAGCCACTCAGACCCAGCGGGCTGCTATGTCTTAGTTAAAGGCAACTTATTTGGCCAAAAAGTTATACTGGCCTCGGTATATGCTCCCAACCAATATACTCATCAATTTTTTGTGCATCTAGTGACAGATGTTTTGACATTGAGTAGTGCCCCAATTATCTTGGGTGGGGATCTAAACTGTGTAGCAGATGCGGCCCTGGATAGGAGGGTAGCTCGGAGACAATAAGAGTTTCTGACTTGAATGGGATAGGTTTTTTGTGTAAAATATTACATATTATAGGTACTTGGCGGACACTAAACCCTGGAGCTAAAGAATTTACCCATTTGGCTAGATCACATGATTCATGGTCCTGCATCGACTACATTTTGATTTCTGAATCTTTATTCTCTAATGTGATAGATACTTCAATAGGTCACTTGGTTTTTTGGGATCACAGCCCCATTATTTGTTCACTATACTCGACTAATGCAGGAACTGGTTATGTATCATGGAAAATGCCCCACTGGCTACTTAATGACACAGGTTTTAAGTCTTTTTGGAAAAAAAAATGATAATATGCTAATACTAATGCGCAACATCTTTCTAACCCCATATTATATTGGTAAACAGTGAAGGCAGTTTATTATGCGGGGTGAAATTATTAGTTTTGTGTCGCATGACAAGAAAAGATTAAAAGGAATTCTTGACTTGGAGAGACAACTAGTGGCTGCCCGAGTAGCCGCAGATGGCTCGTGGACTGCGGAAGCCAAACTTAAGTATAGTACCACACAGAAATTATTAAATGATTTATTGCATAGGAGAGCTGTATTCTCTCTATTTACTCAAAAACACACGTTTTTTAAGTTTGGTGACCGGTCAGGTCGCCTGCTAGCAAACCTAACAAGGGCGCAGGGGGGCTCTCACTTTGCTGCTGGTTTACTATCAGAATCCAACAAGCACTGTATGGGGTCAAAAGAAATAGCGGACATTTTGAAGTCTTATTACATGAAACTGTATTCGGCAGAACAAGAGGATGAAGAGCAATGCAAACGGTTTATGTCAGGGGTGCACATGCCTCCTTTGAGTAGTCAACAATTAGGAAAATTTAGCTGCTGTTTTTCAAAATCAGAAATTATAGCAGCTATTCAAACTTTGCCTAATTTTAAATCACCAGGGCCAGACAGAATATCTGCCACATTTTATAAAGCATTAATGTCCTCTCTTCGCGATACACTAACTGTCCTCTTTAATTATATGGTTCAAACAGGTCAGATACCTCATACAATGTGTGAAGCGTATATTATAGTATTACCTAAACCAGGTAAAAACCCCCTTTACCCCTTCCTATACCGCCCAATCTAATTATTAAATTTGGATGTGAAGCTATATGCCAAAATGATAGTTAACCTATTGAAATATATTATGCCGGATTTGATTTCTCCAGAACAATCCGCTTTTGTCTTTGGGAGAGCACCAACTACAAACATTCGACAATTGTTATTGCCATTTTGCAAGCGTTCAATAGTCTCATGGACTTTTTTGCCTTATGTATTGACACAGTTAGGTTTTGTGGGTCCTATTTATGATGCCATAACTAATTTATATTCTGTACCAAAGGCGTTTATAAATGTTAATGGCATAAGTTCCCAGCCCTTTGCTCTGTCCTGTAGCACTAGACAGGGATGTCCACTATCCCCTATATTATTTATACTGACTTTGGAGCCACTAATTAGAAAATTAAAAGTTGATAATGAAGTACAAGGGATGTTCATAGGAGCGGAGCCTTTGAAAATTTTACTATTTGCCGATGATATGTTGATGACCCTGACACATGCCAGAAAATCTCTACCAAGGGCTTTACAGATTATCCAAGACTTTGGTAGTTTTTCAGAGTTAAAATTAAATCTTGACAAGTCAGAGAGGGTCTGAATATCAGTGGTCAATTGCAACCGCATTGGGTAGCATTCTCACTGAAGTGGGCCAATGAATCTCTTCGTTACTTAGGAATTCTTATTCATTCCAATCCTGCACAGTGGTATGTTTATAACGTGCCACCTATAATTAATGAGATTAAATGTAAATTAGACTCAAGGCTGAAGTTCCCATTATCTCTCATGAGTTGGGTGACTTTAGCTAAAATGATATTGATCCCTAAATTCTCTATTTATTACAAATGGCCCCTTTGATTTTACAACGGAAAGAACTAAGTTTGTTGCTACGCATATTTACAAAATTTGTCTAAGTTAATGGACCCAAAGGATGAACGGGGTTTGGGCTTTTCAAATTTGAGATATTATAATATGGCCTGTAATCTGATGTCAGTGGGGGAATGGCTTAGTAGTAAGCCGAGGTCCACTTGTCTGCACTATGAGCAAAGTTTTGTTAGACCATTAGATACTGTTTTTATCTTACACGCTAGAGGGGGGGCAATTGCCCAATTATATTACACATTCATTGCTGGTGGGTGCTAATAGATCTGCATGGAAGTTTGTGAGGAACCTATTAAAGCTTTCCTGGGAAGTCTCACCTTTCCTTCCACTAGTAGATAATGTTGACTTTGCCCCAGGTAATATGCACCGGAGGTTTGTGGAGCTTAAAGATTGTAGAACAAGGGATATATCATGTTTTGTTGATAATGTCACAGTACATATACATTCTTTTTCATATTTAGTATCAATTTCAGTATTTCATAGGGTTGATTTATTTTATTACCTGCAGCTTAAAAGTTATATAGATAAGTGCTTGAGAAACGCTAAGGGCCGATGTACCTCTGGTCCTTTCCAAAGACTCTGTCACCTGTATAGGAAATGTCGAGTATCTTTGTTAATGATAAATAAATATCTAATGTAAATATCAAATTTTGTGTTTCTAAGATCCCTGCCTAATATTTGGAGTACAGATCTGGCAACTGATTTGACTGACTACGACATTGTTTCTACTTCAGTATCATTGGCCAGGGCTGCCCAAAGTATGTCATTGAGAGAGATGCAGTATTATATTAATCGGATTTATTTTTGGCCACTTAAAGCTTTTAAAGCTGGTATTGCGCTTTCAAGTGTACATATTGAATGTAACGAGGAGGCAGCTACTTTAGTGCATTGTTGTGGGGTTGCCCTATTATTCAAGCTTTCTGGGTATCTATTAAGACATTTTTAACTAAACTGGATATTCCTACTTTTGTTTGGTCTGCTCCTTTCTGCATACTTGGCCATGTCAAGAAAAATGCTGAGATTCGAAAGCATCTTAAAGTATTACTTTTAAAAGGTATTCTGGTGGCTAAAAAGAAGATATTAAAAGTTTGGCTTAATAGTGCTGGCCTTCAACTGGAAGTATGGAAATTGGCTATGATTGAGTTACTTCTGCTGGAATTTCGTTCAGTAGATTGCTCACAATCTAATTCGGTTAACAGTTTTTGGGCAATTTGGAGGCCTTTATCCCCTATGTTCCAAGTTCATGTGAGAACTAAAATCCTATAAGAGGCAATAACACCTTCCTGCCACAGAACAAAATAATAAAAGAGAAATTAGATGTTCATCCTAGGCACTAATTGGTATGTGCGCTGTACGGCTTGAGTGGGGGTGTAGCGGGTTGTAGTGTGTGGAAGGAAGCTGCAAAATTATGTTTGTATAATGGCTATTGTTCTGTTATACATTCGGTCACTAGTATATCCAGGAACACTGAATATTACCGTTAGCCGACTAAGTTTAAGCATTGGCTAGCGGTGGATTGCAGGCAAATACCAGCCCTGGGGATTTTTTTCAGACCTGGCTTACGGGTTATCTGTGATTCATTCGTGCACTTTCTGTGCAGTATGTGCTTCAACAGCTCTCAAAAGCACCCCAAGCTAATCGCTGAAAAGAACACCTGGAGACTGGGAGAACTGCAACAAAATAATTTCCAAATAAAATTTCACATTTTTCCTAGAGCACATCCTAGAACAGGGATGAGCAAACTCAGCTGCAGAACCCCTTCCATCCATGTAATCAATTGGGCCACCCACGTTTGGTTACATCTTTTATATATACTGGATTCCTGGTCTGGTGTTAAAGTCTTTAGCCAACCAACCATGAGAGGTCTAGAACGGGTAGATGTGAATCGGTTATTTACTCTTTCGGATAATAGAAGGACTAGGGGGCACTTAGCAAGTAGCACTTAGCAAGTAGCACATTTAAAATTAGTCAGAAAAAATTCTTTTTCACTCTCCCCTCCTCCTATCTGCCTCTCCTCCTTCTCCCCTATTCTTCCCCCCAAGCAAAGACTCCAAACTACAGTGTTTCTTCCCCCCAAGCAAAGTCTCCTAGATACTGTGTTATAGGTTCTCCTCCTCCACTCTAAGCTTATCCTACCTTGTCTCTCCCTTCCCCCCCCCCCCCCCCCCACCTCTCCCTTTCACTGCCATCAATGGTCTGGTACCTACCAGCCCACCTGTACATATATTGTCTATTGTTAATTTATATTCTTCGAATGTTCCTATCAAATTTCTCTCTTTCCCTATCCTTCCTACTGCTGTCCTGTCTCCTCCTTCATTGCTGCTCCCCCCTTCCCCATCCCTGTTTATTGTATTTCACTCTCTTGTTAATTTGTTACAATGTAAACCAGCATGATGTCGGTATATAAAAATCAACAAATAAATAAAAAAATAAAATAACAGTGGAATGTACACTCCAAGGTACAGAGATATGGACAAAAGCAGGTACAGTGGTAACAATAATCCACAGGCATAGTGAGAGGAACAAAGGAGCACCAACAGGGATTTTTAGCCATAACCAGCAATATAAGGAAAGCATAACTTCAAATTTATTGAAAATACTAAAATATTACATTGAGCTCTCATTTACTCATCTAGTAACAGTCACAAATGAATGTTCCATCAGATTGCATTGCCTGTTGTTCTTCCATGGAGCATTCATTTTTTCAAGGAACAGACATGAGTTAATTTATTTAAACTGCATATTTATTTAAAATATTTATTCCCCGCACCCTCCAAAGTTCGGGGTGGGTTCCAAACTGTACATACATATTAAAATAACAGTAAACCTTGTCATATAAAAACAATCTAAAAATAGTTATTGCCAGTGCCATGAAGATCAAATTTTCTTAGCCTGGAAAGTCTATGGAGGAGACGTAAAGGCCTTTTTAAAATAATAGGTTTTAAGGGCCTTCATGAAAGTCTTCAGTTCTTAAATGAAGAAAAAACAGTAGATTACCTTTGGCTGTTTTAAATGTTTTTCTTCAAATGTCAACTCTCATGCTCAATAGCCCATGTCTGTTCCTTAGCATCATGCTCCATGGATATGAGAATGCGGAGAAATTACAGCCACTTGTGCAAATTGATGTTGCTACAAATCTGCCGATGCTGCCCACATTAGTGCCATCCTTCATGATCGTTATCCTGCATCTACTCCTTGAAATCATGCTCTGCAGGTAAGAAATCAGAAGGAACATGTTCACAATGATGATATTGCTTGCCATCACCACCGCCATCATTAAGAGAGACCTGAAATAATGCACTAATGCATGCGACATCAGGTCATGGATGATGATGTCGGTTCATACTGTCAGCAGGCCAAACATAATGGAGCAACGGCATGAGACAGGCAGGCCACATAAAACATAGTGGCAGGCTGCTTTATGCCCGTGAGCTGTAGTTTGTCCACCCATGCTTTAAAGAAGAGTCAACCAGTTAAGCCACT
Organism: Rhinatrema bivittatum; assembly: GCF_901001135.1. Classification (NCBI taxonomy): domain Eukaryota; kingdom Metazoa; phylum Chordata; class Amphibia; order Gymnophiona; family Rhinatrematidae; genus Rhinatrema; species Rhinatrema bivittatum. Next base: position 304,198,409 of record NC_042615.1, read on the forward strand.
TTTTCTGGTCATATATTTTGCAAGCCAAAAGCTAGTTTTCTTTCCTACAGCATTCAACAAAACCCTCTTACTGAGTCAGTTAGGTGGGTATAGAATGTGATATGTAAAACCCTTGCAATATCATTTTTGCTTGATCAGCGGCAGATTCTCGATGAAGACCGGCCCGGGGATTTGCCGTCCAGGACAGC